>NW_018128093.1:519859-529543 GCF_001952655.1 Monopterus albus
GCTGTGTGCAATTACACGCAGCGTGGGTTACTTTCATGAACTGGTCAAATCTACCAGTGCAGCATCATGATCTAACACAATCTGTGGTTTTCTACACACCACACTGGTAAACTGCTTCACATACAAGTTTCTAAGGAAAGGACGTGGAGTGTAGCAGGCATCTCCCAAGATGTTGGTATATTTTACTGCTGCAAGCTGATGAGGCAGAGGAGAACATTAGGAGGATGGAAGAGAAGGAGAAAAGACAGCTGGAGATGAGGATGAATAATAAAAGATTTTCAAAATGTATTTTTATCTCCGTTGCAGCCACAGTGGTTCCCCTTCACTTTCATCTAACCCACTGTCATTTTTGAGAGGCAGAGAACTTCCAAATTAATGAGTATGACAGGACTTCACACACACCATTATACACAGACTGTGACTGATTTTGTGTGCACGTCTTTGTTGTGTGGACACATTTTAGCGAGGACAAGCACAAATGAGGTTAGGTATTCAGGTTAGGGAATGCATTATGTGTTTCCTGTGTCTTGTATGTAACTGGAGGTGCCAGTTCGGCACAGTAAAAGTCATTTTGACTATTCCAGTTTGAACAAAGATTTGTGAAGTAGAATGTAAAATTAAATGGCAGTGTCTGTGAGCCCAGGTGTCTCCGTTAGATAAGATGATGGCCACACTGAACCAGCTACTACAGATGATTCTCTATCAAAGTATTCTGCATATAATATTCACTTCTCTGTTAGAGCGTTCTCTTTCCAGTGGGCTTCAGCTTGTGGTTTCGGAGCTCTGCTCACCGAGGTTCACGTCCGACAGTGACAGTATCCCTCCTTCCACAGCAGCTCACGCTCCGAGGAAGGTTTCCATGTCTACATGTAATCAGGCAGATGGACCAGAGCTCAAAGTGTGTGGAGTGAAGTCAGGATTAAAAGTCAGGATTTCTTATAATATTTCTGGGATATGCAAATTTTCCCTCCTTGTCATAGAAGAATGTAAAGAGAAAAGGATGTTCAAACTTAGAACAGTTTCCTGCGGAGCTGCTGGATTTCCCTCTGCCAACTTTAAACTACTTTTCCTTTGTATATTATTGAGATTAGGACCAGTGGGCTAACAGAAACACATGTGGCTCTTTCATGTACATTTAATGTTTGAATGTGCACTCACTAATTTACATATGGTGTACAAGCAGAGCTCTGCAACAGGTCTGGTACCTGACGGGGAACCCAAAGAGATGATGTGTAACAAGTAAAAAAAAAAAAAAAAAAAAAACACAAGCCGGGGTCTGTTGGAGGTTTCTTCTGTTAAAGGGAGTTTTTCCTCCCCACTGTCGCTGAGGGCTGCTCGGGGGGGGGGTTGTTGGGTTTTCTCTTTAATAATAGAAATAATAACAGTAAGGTCTTGTACCTTACTGTGTAAAGTGTCCTGAGATGACTGTAGGTGTGATTTGGCGCTATACAAATACAACTGAATTGAATCCATGTGTTCTGTGTATGAGCACATTACGGGTTTTTGTGTATCTGTGTGTTTTGGCTCTGACTGGTAGAGGCCCTCCTCTAGTACCCCCCAGCTCCATCTCTCCTGCCAATACCTAATTGATTTGGCTCCATCCTGCCTGCTCTACTTACTCAAGTAGTTAATTAACTTAACTTTTAATTTGTTTCCACACAGTGCCCGGGTAAAACATAAAGCTGACACAGGCTGTGCAGTGTTTTTTTGTCTAACAGTGCACACAAAGGTGGGAGTCTCACAGCTAATAAACTGGCCTGGGGGTGGGGGGGGTCGAGGTCGAGAAGTTGCTTGACAGTTTACTGGCCAGTGGCTTCACTGCACAACTCAGTCCAGTTCTTCTTTTTGCTCTTTCAGTTTATGCTCTATTACTCCGCTTTTCTCATTCTTGCTCCATTTTCTCTCATCAACTTTGCAGTGCTTTCTCTGTTAAATGCTCATTAATTATGATTTTAATTGGCACATAACACAGAATTACCATACTACATCTGCATGGGGTTGATGAGATTCTTGATTAATAGCAATTACTTCACCAGGTGCTGAGATTTCTGGCTTTCAGAAGTCACTTTCCTGCCCGTACTACTTTTGGAACAAAAGCTTTTCTCACACCTCCTTGCATTTTTAGCAGCTTAACAGTGAATAACGGTGCTAAAAAAACAAGCAACTGGCAAAACAACACGTCAGATATGAAGCCTAAAAACTTTCATTTTCACGCCAAATAGAAGAAAGACAAAGAAGTATGCCTGTTCCATTTATAATGCTAATAAACATCTTTCGTAATGAGTACTGCAGCAGTTGCTTCTGTACCTCACAAACCAAAGAGGATGGAAGCAATGTGTGTAATATGAGCGAGAATAATGTAGATGGCCTTATGCACCATTACTGAAATTCCTAATGAACACCAATATATTAACCCTTCGTTTCCACTGGATGCATCGCGGTGTTAATCCGTGCAGCTGCATCCACCACCAGGTGCATTGGTGGAGCAGCTCGCTGTGGTGCCGACTTTTGGTGCAGGCTATTTTTCTTTGTTTTTGCACAGTTCAGGTTTCAGAGATGGTTTGCTGGAGATGGTTCTTTCGACTGATTCTGGCAGCACTTAACTCAGTCCAGACGACCTCAAGCCATCAGCGGCTGTTGGGTCTCTGAGGTAAGAAAGCTGACAGACAGATGTGCACAGTGATAGCTTGTGACAGCAGAATCCTTTTTCAATAGGATATCAGACAAAACTTGGACACAACACAATTCTGGTCATTATGCTCAAAGTTACTAGAAAATAAGTTTAACTTCAAAACTGCAAAAGCAGTAAAAAGAAGCCAAGTCTGCAAAGAGCCAAAATCCCGACTTACCAAAAATGAATAAATAAATATGGGGCCATACCTTTGACTACACTTCGGCTTAGAGCCATGGCGTGAATTGGGTACAGCTCAGAAGCAAACAAAGAGAAGATGCTAAACACAGCTGTTCTGCAAGTTTCAAATTCCTGTTTGTTAAATGGTCTGAATGCATATTGACTGGTTTCAAAGTGCCGTTTATGGAAAATATGATCCAAATTTTCACATTTAGTTCAAATGAAAAACATATTTCAACACTACATCAAACACGGCATCTCTGTGTATTTTAGAACAAATTCTTTCCATTCCTCAACCTCTGTAGAGTTAAAACTGTCTTTCAACATTTCTTTAGGAGGAAAGTTTGAGTTTTTACAACCCTCTGCATCACAGCACACACTGCCAACTACAGGTGTGTTAACTTTACTGCACTCTGTCAGTGTCTGGCAACGCAGACTCACTTTGCTTCTGGCTCATGCTAATTGGCTAAACTGAAAACCTGTATGATAGCTGCCAAATCTGTAGTGATGATAACAATACAGATTATATCATGCCATATCAGAGAGCTGCAAAAAGTTGAGAAGTATCTAAAGGTTTTGCACTCCCTGCCTCCCTCTCAGGCCACTTTGCAGGGGAAAAGTGGGGAAAAACACAGGAAGGCAGAAATAAAGAGAAATGATGTGCTCACTAGGGCTGGGAAAGCACACAAGGAAACCTGGCAAGGAGTGAAGGGAAGAGATCCAGTATACATACAGAGAAGTAGATGAAAGAAGTGCTAACGGGTAAGGAGGCAATGTCAGCTGATTGGGAACTGGGGGGAAAAGTATATGATTGTTACATGACTGTACAGATGACGACCTGCGTCACACTACGCTGCAGGACCAGGAGAGAAAACTATTTCTGTCAGGGAAAACAGTAGGGGGGAATGCCGCACGCCCCCTAAGTGTAGAAGAAGAATGGCTGTATTCACATGTAACACTGTTTGAACCACTCAGCGCCTGTTTTATACGCAAGTAATCCTAAGGAGTAGTCCATGGTTTTTCTAAACTGCTTCTTCGACACTGTGGTGTTGGACATTTTCAACAGCATTTTAGAAAAGTGCTTGAAACATTCTCAGCAGTAGTTTTCATCAGAAAAAGACGTGAACACGCCCAGTTTGCACAGCTACCAGCTGTTGTGCTATTGGATGTACTAGCAACTGATATTCTCAATTGTGAGGTCAGTTTCTTTAATTATGTCAGTCTTAGTTACAAAGATTAAAGATGTGAGACATCACTCGGACTCCTACCCCAGGAGACCTCACACTTGAACTGAACTAACTCAAAGACCTCAGACATGGCTTTGACGTGCACTGTGCAACTCATCTCTGAGTGTCTCTGTCCATATCAAAGAGGATCTGAAATAGCATCACGAGCAGCTCTCACATTACCAAAGGTGCTACGAGTTGTACAGTTAAGATGCAAACACACTTCTTTTATCTCCTTTTTTAAGAGGCATGTTCCCCGTCCAGTGAAGGATGAACGTCCAGATCACACCTTTAAAATTTCAAAATCAATTCTATGCAACAATGTCAGAACAAAAACACATCCAGCCATTAAAGTCATTTCATGGTACCAGTAACATCTTGTCTTGTCCTCTCTCAGTACGTCTCTTTTTCTTTGGGCCTGTCTGCTCATGTGTCTCTTTGTCCTTGTGAACTACAAGACAATTCAATAACTCAATTTGGGTACGACTGTTTATCAGTCCGGAAAACATTTTCTCTCTCTCTCTCTGCTGGTTTAAAGATAGAGAAGTCCATTCTGCTGCCATTCTAGGGGGTCGAACACTTTCGCGAAACCCCACCAGCTGCTTTCTCTGGACTCGAGTCTGTTTTGTGCCAAAACACAATAAAAGCTATGGCCCACTGTGCAGTGCTTTGTGTGCGTTTGTGCAGTTGGAAGACGTCAACCCAAAATGAGGCTTTTACCACCATGAATAAAAGGGAAGACCAGTAGAAGGAGACAGGCAATGTTGTTGATTTCCTGCCGAATTCAACTCCAACACATTACTTTACAGAGAGTACAAAGCTGACATGATTCCAAAGGCAGGACAACAGTAACTTTTCTGGCACACAGTTTTAAACCCCCATGATGCTTCTCCTCGCATTACACTCCACCTAAAGCGCCGTGACCCCAGTGAGTGGTCAATTAAAAAAAAAGAGGCTCTCTACTTAATCAAAAAGGTAAAGCGAGGCCACTGCTGTCGGTACAGCTGATAACAAAAAAAAAAAAACACCTGCTCATTAGATTCCCCTCAAACTAGAAGGAGCAGAGGTTTCTCCTACACCCCCATCCCAGGCTGTACCGCACAAAACATAACCACCTGCATGAGACACACACTTTCAGTCATCCCCAGGTCAAATTTCCTTTCTTTCTACATTTGACTTGAATGTGCGAAGTATATTTTCATATAGATCATTTTCTTTTCTAAGATATATAAAAGTAAAGCACAATATAGTTAAGTGCTACTGTATGCCCATTTGCTTTCCCCAAATGAAATTCTTAGAGCAGCATTAACTGATTTTTGGCCACTTGGGGGCAAATCTCCACAATAAGCTGACTCCTGAGAAGAATATCAGGTTCCTTAGCAGCTAGACATCCAACTTTGAAACACCAGCTAGTTGTTAACATTGTCTGACTGCATTTGGTGTTGGACAGGCAGCACAGGCTGGTTTATTACAGCTTGTTCAACACTAAAAACAGTTTCTTGCTGCTGCTGGAATCAGGGCTGATGAACAGACTTAAAGGAAATGTGCTATAAATCTAAAGCACTGAGCTATAAAGAGCCAAAAAACTAATGCAGCTGGAGATTAGACAGTGTCTGTAGACATCCATTGTTATCCTGTACAGTTCTCCTTCCACCACATGCCTTTCATTCTTACATTATGCGTAATGTTACGTTTTAACTAGTTGAATTCTGGTAATATCAACTCAGTCTGGTCCAATTCATTTATCTGCAGTCGTGACACAGAACAGAACTGGCTGATAAACACAGATTCAGGAGTGTCTCATAAATAATAAGTCAGCAGGACGTCTCATCACCCAGATGTTTTGTGACCCAGATTGAGAGATTTCTGCCTGGAACAGAGACAAGCTGTCGTGCTCAGCAGGCTAATAAGCTACTTGAGAAGAGACAGAGGAGGCGACTGACACTTACATCTCCACTGTAGCTACAGAAAGGACCAAATGTACACGTTCTGCTTGTGTGATTATCAAATGCAGACAGACCTGTATTGCGCTAATGTTAGATCAGGTCCTCTCTGATTCCTGCCTGTGGTGTTTGTGGTCAGTGGTCAATTCGTCAGAAAACAAAGCAGCTCATCCTGTGCTGGGAAAACAATCTCTGGGAAAAACACTGGGTATAAACATAAACAAGTCCAAGCTGGTTAATAATTGAGAAGGTAAGCATCATTATTAACCATCTTAATCATCTAAATGTGCTGCAAATTGATGCTGCTGCATGATGTTGGTGGACATAAAAAAAAAATAAAAACTTAAGGATGTCAGAAAAGGGTTTGTTATCTCTTATCCCTATTGGAAATGTTCCATTTACTATTGGATGACAAAAACAAAAACTGCTATTTGTGCACTTTATATCAAAATGTTACATTTTCTCATTTTGAAAAATGCCAAAATAATTACTCCTTCCTTCCTTCTGCTAAAATGTGCTCACAGATTTTGTGGCAACCTCCCAGTATACAACACCTGCAGGTTTACATGCTTTTAAACTACTCCACTCGGCCTGGGTGTCTCGTTAACATCTAGGGGACGCAATTCCGAGTTTGATCCTGTGTCAGGAAACACAAAAACCAAACATAAAAATTTAACGTTCAAAGTCATTCATGGCACTTGGGTGGGGTAGCACGCCTGTCTGAGATTCCACCCAGAGAGAAGAAGTGTTCAAGGTGCCAGTAACTGTAGGGAACACAGTGACAACGGGCAGCTCAGAGATAGCTTGCCCCCGTGAATGCTTTTCACCAGAATAGCAAGTCTGCTAAGAGCACAGGGCCACCACTGGGTCCATATCTAATAACTGAATACTGCTGAAAACTTAAATTTACACTAAGGTCGTGCATGAGCATGACTGGTTGAAGAAAAAAGTAAAGGAGCTTCTTGTTGGAACTGGACAGATATGCAGACAACACTGCCATCTACTGGACAATGTTACTTAAATTACCTCTGGTTCTTGTGGTTCCAGTGATATTTACAGTAGGACGTTATTAGGACTAACATCACCTCTGCAAAGTCTACACAAACTAGAAATCTTAGAATTGTGGTTCTAAAGCCTCCACATAGCTAAAGTTAACATCAATAGAATATTGACACTAAATGTGTTAAGGTTTATACTGAGACACTAAATGTGTTAAGGTTTATACGGAGACATCAGCTGCCAAATTATGAACTATCTGATAAATTCTGCTAATTGTGTAAGTATGTGTGATCCACTTTATCAATGAAATGTTTCTTTTTATCAGTTTGCTCAGGATATTTATGCACAGTGTGATCACTAGCATATTAAAAACAGTCTTATTTGCACTTTTTAGCTTTTAGTTCAGTTCATCTGATTGGCAACAGGAACAAATCGAATGCAGAAACATGAGACTAAACTTTTCCACTATGAGTTGTGTCAAGTAGCCTTGTCAGAAACTGTGTGCTCTTGTAATTTTATTTTTGTGATGATAGATTTGGGGAGTGAATACGTTATTTCATTCTTTACCTCTTCACAGGACTATTTAAGGGTTTAGACTTGGCTTTAAAGTGGAGTTTAGGGAATAGTTTAAATAAGTAAGACAGGTTTAAAAGAAGAATGAAATATGTTAATGTTCTAGAAAAAGCTTCAACAGAATTCTTTGTGGAAAATTATTTCAAGAGAAATGTTTAACCAGTATAAAATACTAAAAAAAAAAAATAAAAATGACAAGGCCAAATTGTTGTAAGCCTTTAAAAGCCAACATGTACTTCCCACTATTGAGCAGCAGAGGGCAGCATCCTTAGCTGATTTCCTCAGATGAATGCAGTAGTACTTCATCTGTGAAACTCATGCGAGTTATTCATCACCAGGAAAAATGTGCACCTGTTCTAGAAGATAATTTATACTATGATCATTTTACAATGGCACTTGTGGTTTGAGGTTAAATATGTAAGAAAATATTTGCTAGATGGTTTGCCAAGTGGCTCTGAGTTTCCAATTTCAAGTGTCAGCCTTTTACCAAGGACAGAAAAGTGGCATTTTTCTGTGTCATCTGTTGATGAATGGAAAGTGTTGCAAATAAAATACAAAAGTGAATTGAGGGGGGGGGGGTACTAATGACTAATTAAGTACTTACAAAAGTTGACAACAACTAATGGTATCACGTGGAAAAGAACAGATCAAAAGAGATCTCCTGATTATTGATTTATAGGAAGCTGAGCTCCTTCCTATTATGGACATCAATACCTCCTCCTGTGTTCAGACAATTATGATATGAAGCAACTTATAAAATCTCTAAATAAGTAAGGCTGTTTCTTCGTTTGTTTTTTGCTCTATACACAGATACATGTTCCTACTGAAGATGCCGTTTCTAAATCTGGCAGTTCCCAGAACAGATAATGCACCTGCTAAGGTCATGTGAACATCTAGTCTGCATTTATTTTTGTTTTTATACGGTAATTCTTTCTAAGTGCTGAAAGATTCCAAGTCTGTACCACATCGTGACAATGTAAGTCAGTAGATGTGATGGATAAGACAGATAAAACATAATAATCATGAACACAGACTTGCACACGCACATACACAGGTCTGCATGAGGCCTCTCTGACCTGTCCTGACATCTGGATCCTCTTTGTGCATGCACACACACACACACACACACACACACACTGAGCTCGTGTAATCATGGATGTGATGTACAGAAACGCGTGTGTAGTACCACTACACGTTGTCCAGTAGTTATTGCTCCAGCTGTCTCTGTTGATTCTGGTTTTGATCTGCTGCTGTTATGGGAGCCCTTTTAACCTGCGCCACTATTTTAATGTGTTTGTGTTTAGTTTTTGGTATTAGTGAATTTGAATAATGAATTGGGTATCAAAGTCAAATCCAAAACATTTTTTATACCAATAAAAGTCCATTTTATCTCATTGTTATGACTCTCTGTTCTCGGTATTAAAGCTGACGTGCAGCAGCATCATTAGCACAGAGTTCAGACACAGGTTGAGTCGAGACAACATCCCAGCTGAATAACCTTCCTTAGGCAGTGACTCACTATGAACTCAGAACAAATGGAGACTGACTGTAAAAAACATTAAAGCTTTGATAGATATATAAGGAAGTGCCTTCTGAAAGTCTACTAGATGATGTGAATGCAGCACTAAGAACAATCCCTACTACGAACATCACCGAGACTAACAAGCTCATATACACCACAGCAACCATCATCCTTGAGATGCTTGGCTATAAGTTCAACAAAGGCCATAAGGAGCAGTATCCTCCATGGAGAAGGAGGTTGGAGACCAAGATCAAGGCAGCAAGGAGAGAAGTTAGTCAACTATCAGAATTGCAGAAAGGCGTGATGAAGGAAGGGGTACATAAGAAGTACAACTGTCTATACCTGAGGCCTTAGAAACTGCCAAGCAAAGGCTTACAGCCCTGGCCACACGGCTGAAGAGGTACACCAGAGAAGTTGAAGCCAGGAGAATAAACCGAATGTTCTCCACTGAGCCATCCAAGGTGTACTCTCAGTGGGAAGGTAATAACATGAGAGCAGACCCACCAAGGCTGGAGACTGAACAGTTCTGGAAGAACATATGGGAGAAGGAGGCATCACATAACAACAATG
>NW_018128093.1:530933-534029 GCF_001952655.1 Monopterus albus
CTGATGTAGGTGCGTGCCAGCAGTGGCTGCAAGTGGCTGACCTGCTCCAACAAAGCAGCCTGGGAGACCAGGAAGTCTTCCTCAGCGAGTATGAACTCCAGCTTCATAGCGTCCGGAACAGTGATGTGGTCAGTGACCTGGGGGTCCAATTACTTCAGAAGATCCTCAATCTACTATACAGAACAAAACTGAGGACATAAAAAGAATATGATTTAAGACGAGTACATAATGATGTGATAAAACTGCACAATTCTTGGTTTCTATGACTAATAATACTCTATATTTTACTTTTTGGGATCTAAGTCATGTTTATGATTGGGGTTCATTGACTGCAGAATAGAAAGGGCGAAAGAAAGTGGAAGCAGAGAGAAATAAAGAGAAGCAGAAAGAGAAAATAGGAGGCAGACACCAAGAAAAGGAGGAGGAGGCGAAGAATGACAAGTGAGCCAGATGGCAGGAGGAGTGAAACTTAGTGAAATACAGAGAGAAGTCAGCGAGCCATGGCAGAGAATGCATGTCTTTAAGCTGCAAAGATTTAAGGGAGCTGAGTCTAAATAGATTTACACTGCAGCTACTCAAACCAGCGACATATGGTGCACCTGTGACCATGTGTCTGTGCACTCAGCCACTTCCTCACAGGCCGACTTCAGCACCGCTCACACACACAGCTCCAACCGAAGAAGCTTTTTGGGATATTATAGCTTTGATTCAACATGTGTGTACCATCAAATAATATATATACTGTACATACATACACACACTAAGGAGTATTTTATGAAATTAAGAAGGGGAACTAACCTTGTGGCTGTATCGTCAAAGATGACGTATCAGCCAGTGGAAAACATACCACAGTTAGGGAAGATAACTGAGGTTTCCTTATGAGGACACTGTACTAGTGAGCACACGTAGGCGTACCTTTAATTTAAAATGTCTTTGTCCTTGTTGGATGTCCTGCCTGTTAAATGTCTACATGTCTGTCTCATTATTTTGTCAGGACTGAATCCATGATGCCTCAAACTCTGCACAAGAATATCATCTAATTTATGTTTAAAAGGGAAAATAGAGGCTGCACATTCAAAATATCTGGGGTGCTCACTGTTGTATAAACACATGATGGCTGGATCTCTGTAGTGTCGAGCATGTGCCCCCTTAAGCAAAGGAAAATCTGCACACTGCAGCGTTCCTGCTGCTGAAATGATTCCATCAAGCTGGTTCATTCCTTCCAACCTCAGAAACAGCCTTTTTGTTCTTTTTGTGCTCTTGTCATGAAACCTGTGTGGGGAATGTTGCATGATGCCCTTTTATTTCCTACTGAGACGAGTGAGTCAAGTTTGTTTTGTCGGCACCAGGGGAATCTGGGTCAGGCAACTCCATGGGAGGCCACTTCCCATCCTGCACAGACTGAATCATTGCATCAAGCAACTGACTTGTTCCATACCTATCAAACCAGAAAATCTGGATAATGTACACTTGTTTGTAGTTTGGTATGCAGGTACCAAACATGGCATTCAGCAGTTGCACCACTCGGTCCCAAGACAGCATGAACTTTAACCTTTGTCTAGCTTTGGTTATATCATTTCATGTTTACTGCTTTATGAACTTTATCGCTGCAGTATGGTAGCACTGTCATGACTAGTGATGTCGGTCACAAACGAGCCGGCTCCAAGATCCAGCTAGTGTCTGAGAGCATTGTTTGGTTTTGTTGTTAATACACCACAGCATGATAGACGTTCTTCCCACCACACTGCTCGGCCACAGGCGCTCCATGTGCTGACTGAATGTTGCCTTGATAGATGTGTGCACCTGCGACCGATCAGGTGTGATCACAGATAAGGATCATACGATCAGGTTAAAAGGGGGAGGGGCGGGCTGACGGGCTACAGAACAAACTAGAGGAGCGCACGAACAGCAGAAGATTAGTGACAGTAAAATAAACCCATTGAGCAGGGTCAACTCATAATCAAACATATTAGAACCACACATCCAACACAGTGTTGGATGTTTGTACATTAATGATTTTATACTAAACAATGTAAAATATGTATTCTGGAATTTCTAAGACTTAGTAAAATTACACTGAATAATTAAGTGATATAGGTGCACACACATACCAATCACAGGTCAAAACATCACCAACTTTGGCTGAATTACAAAAGCCAGAAGCAGTACTAAACGATGAGCCATTTGGGAGCCGGAGGACCCGGCTCTTTTTGCTGAGCTGAGCCAAATAATCTGGCTCTCTCAGAAGAGCCGGAATTCCCATCACTAGTTATGACCCAGAATCCAACAGGGCTCCACAGGAGCAGAAGCAATCAGAAATGTTGTTTAAAATCCCTCAGGACAGAGAAAAGAAGTCAGCCTGCAAAATCAAATAGGCTTACCAACAACATGCTCATTAAAAAAAAACTTCCAAATAAGTTTAGCAAAACTTTCCTTCAAGCTGCAGTGGCGGCCTGGTTTGGGGACATCTGTTTTTCCAGATAGCAGCAGTTACATTTGGGAGTATAATGTTATCAGAGCTGATAAGGATGATGACCAGAAATACAACAGGATACAGTTTGTAAACAGCTAAATGTTTTGTCAGGTTATGGGTAACAGTGTAGAAAACCTTCACACCTGCCAGTGTCAGTGGCACGAGAGCATAGGTAGGAGAAACAGTACCCCAATCTAGGACACAACACACAGGAACGGCAGTGACCCTGCTGATGGGAAAACTGGCAAAACCCCTCCTAGTATCAAACAGAGAGAGGCCCCAAATGCAGACTCAGACAGACAGGTAGGTAAACACAAGGAAGAAAAGTCAGAGGCTTACTAGGAATCCAGGCAGACGAAGCGGTGCAGGGAGCTCCAGAGGCAGAGAGAGTCCAAAACAAGGTCTCAACAAGATGCAAACGCACTGGGGCCCATTTCAAGAAGGAGGTTTTGTTGAAACTCAGAGTTTGTTAACCCCGAAATGAGGAAAACTCAGAGTTTTCGGTTCCAGAAACGGAGGTAACTTAAACCCGTGAAAGTGGGGTAAGTTAAACCCGTTTCAAAAAGAGAGGTAATCTAAACTCAGAGTCAGTTACTATGGCAACTTACTCTGTGAACCTAACC
>NW_018128093.1:534052-542791 GCF_001952655.1 Monopterus albus
TACCTCATTTAATCTTTCAGTACATTCATAGATTGCACACGTTTCCGTCACGCAGAGACCAAAATGGCGTGTCCATTCATAGAGGATCCTGTAGATGAGGACGCTGTATTGATTCGCAGGGAATTGCATTTACGTCGGGAGAGGATTATGAGGCCACGAGTTATTTTTTTATTTTTTATTTTTTGTCATATCCCCATGTATTTTTATTTGAGCGGTACCGTTTTTCTAGAGAGTCCATAACATATATCAATAATCTTATCCACCCATACATCAGACACATCACCCATTGTGGCCGTGCTCTTACATCCGAGCAGATGCTTTGTGTTGCGTTACGATTTGTTGCAAACTGCAGTTTTCTTTATAACATCGGGGATGCAGAGCACATTAGTAAGGCCACTGTATGTAGAATAGTTCGGAAAGTGTGCCTCACCCTCAAGCGCTTTCTGTGAATTTTTGTTGTGTTTCCTGGGCACAAACCCCTCAGAGCCATTAAAGAGGAGTTTCACAGGATTGCAGGTTAGTGGTATTGAATTCGTTTCAGTAAGGCTAATCTGACAAATGATGATCAGTTAATAACATCTTGCTGTGACCTCTGGAAATAAACTAATAATTAGAATCCCCTTCAGGATTTCCAAATGTGGTTGGATGCATTGATGGCACACATATTCCCATCAATGCACCTACATGAAAATTAAAATTCAATTCTTATATTATTACATCAGTGTTGGGTCAATTTTAAAAAAGTGTTTTGATTAATGTAATAATTACTCTCCATAAAACGTATTGGATTATTTATTAATCATTACTTTACAAATCCCATATCAACCACAATAGGAATTTTAAGAAAGGGTAGACATAAAACTGCACTTTTAATTCGTACAAAAATCGGTATTTTATGCAATTACTGAAGTTACTCATTCAATTATTGAAGAATTAAGAACCATTCCTTACTTTACAAGTGACAAATAATAACATTACTAACATTATTTAGTAATTACTTACACCGAACACTGTATGATTAAAATGTAAACGTACACATTGACTCGGGCAGCCATTTTCCCCCAAGCTAACTCTTTCTCTTTCGCCGCTGCAGCCGTGTCGCTTTTTTTTTTTACGAAATATGGGCTCGTAGTCACTATATGCTTGTAGTAGCACATCCATTTCTGTCGGGGGGAAAACCGCAGACCTATTTTTGCTTGGTCCTGTTGCCATGGTGACTCGTAATGTCTTCACTCCATTGTTCAGGGCTTTTTATAGTCGCGCTGCACGCGCCTAACTCTAAGTCAAACTACTCAGAGTTGATTAAACCAACTCTTTTCAGCTGTTCTGAAACCGAAAACTCCGAGTTTTCCAACTCTGTGTAAGTCAACCTTGTTAAACCTCCTTCTTGAAACGCATCAGGCCGAACAACAAATCCAGGGGGAAGGCAAATCAAGAAAACTAGCAGGGAAATAATCCAAAATACAATGAGTACAAGAAACACTTACTGACAACTGAGGCAACCGAAAACACAAGACATAATGCACTAAAGAAGAAAGGAAAGCGACAAACACCCTGAGGGAGCTCATCAGGAGAGTGAAGACAGGTGTGGTGGGCGTGGCTGTTGGGACCAGACACCTTGACATGGGAGGAAAATCCAGGGAAGCTGAAGACTGGATGAGAACTAGGAGTCTATGGAAAAGTCCAGAAGAAACACAGAGCACACACAGCTTTCCAACCTGTAAACACTGTTTATAGCAAAATCCAAATCTTGTACTTACAACTGGAAAACGTTCTTGTTTTTATTTGTTTGTTTGTTTCAGTAAAATCTTCTTCCTGAGAGAGTGAACAGTCAAACTTTCCCTTGACTGACCTGTTGTTTTCTGGCTTGCATCAGACCAGTTTCTTCTAATACCTGTGATTTGTTTTAAAAGGTGCTCTCAACACCTGGCTGAATTATCACACTGCTGTCAACAACCTCGTACCAATATCCTTGTCATTCTGCCTCTGCTGTGGTGCTGACCGTGGTGGATGTGGCATCAATGAACCAGCCACATTTTCTATTCAGTGGTGCTCGTTCTTAGCTAAGCTGAACATTGGATCCACTGTCTGCATGTTTACACATGGTTTTAAAAAACACACCGTGCATTTTTAAGTAGGCCAGGTATCGATTTTCTTCCAGCAAACATCCGTGCGTACGTATACTTGTGTGCCTTCACATAAAACACACACACTTTATAACAGTCCATATCCCCGTTCCTCTTCATTTCCTGCCATCATTACTCTTCAGACTCCATTAGTCAGAACCGAGCACCTGTTGATTGCAAACCTTTTGTCTTTTATCTCTGGACATCAGGGCAGGACATGAACACATCTGACTGAAACGGATGCACCCTGGAGAACAAAGGTCTGAGTGATAGATGAGTTCTTCTAAGTCAGGCCGTCTCTTCCACTCCGAAGTGTGCGTGCAACAGCATGGTTGTGTGTGCATGTTCACATGTGTTTATATTTAAATTTTATTTCATGTATTAATTTTCCTTTTTTTGTTTTGTTTCTTTGTTATCCTGATGCTCTTAGATCATGGTTTTCTGCCTTTTAGTACTGGAGCAGTAATATTTCTTTTGTCTCGGGTTGAGTCTCAGAGTGCACAATAAAACCCGGCCTGTACCAAATACATCACCTTCAAACAGAACGTGAAAAGGAAATACAAACGGAGGAGCAGGACGACACTGGAGAGAAAATACATGGTACTTTATCATGTATATACTGCATATCACACTATCTTTAATCATCAAATTACATGTGTTGTGTAAAATGACCTCAGTGTTCACTTTGCTTGAAGCTCCTGATGCAGAGAAGTGGGGGTGAGGAGTTACCAGGATCAGATACTGCATCACATATCCAGGACTCTTAGTAACCTCAATATTAGAAACCACACTACAGAAGCAACAACCTACGTGTATATGAAACACTGTGCGTGTCTGATTTGTTCGTGCTCAGCCCAGCTTTCTGTCAGTGTGTGTCTTTTCTATCTTCGAGTGTGTTCAGGTTTCACATGTTGGTCTTCAGGATAAAACAGTCAAGACTTGAAGCACCAAAAAATAACGTGCAGATAAACTTTCGCCGCTGTAGTGTGCCACTGAACAGCCTATAACTCACACACCCTGAGCATCTGTTGCACATTTACCCCGTGGTCATGGCCTTGTGGAGCCCCTTTGCTTCTCTCTCTCAGGATGGTCTTTCTGATCACTCACTCTCTGTTTTCCCACGTTCAACCTCAATTCTCTGCTGTAGTCTCTCGTCGTCACCATTTGTCCTTCATTTCCTTGGTTTATTGTTCTCCTGTCTCCTCTCCTTCATGCCACAAATCATCAGATTTTTATCTTAAACCACTGAGACAGTGGATTAGAGAAGCTTTTATTCTCTGCTGGTGTCACCAGACGAGCGCTGTGTTGCAAATTTATCAGCCTGGAGCACCACGGAGGCCATTTAGTGCACATGAAGCATGACTTTAAGTAATTTATATAAATTCAGCTGCAATATGCCACACTTAAAATTACCCTGTGCTCTGAATTTCATCCCGTGCTTCTCCACAATTCTTCTACACATATATTTGTATATTCCCATGACCATGCTGATATACTGTACACAAATAGCCACACACCAGAAGCTTAAAGAATAAAAACATTTCATTCAGCTGTATATATTGTACTCAGTGGACTGAATGAGTACAGTAAGTGAAATGACGGAGGGACTGCAGGACAATGTGGCCAGTTCTGGTCACTGGCTTCAGGTGAAATATCACTACAGTGAAAGAAAAGCTTCACCTTCCATGACCGATTCAGCTGCCGGCGGTGTGTATCTGGGAGGTTAAGAGTGTGCCAACAGTGTGTTTAGTGGCTCTGTCAGCAGGCGGTTGTGTGTCTGGGCTAAATAAAGTCCTGTCAGTCAATAAAGAAACAGCAGCGTGGCACTGTAATAACCTGCTCCGCTGACTAGGATGGAGTCGGTGCACTCAGCTGTAGTGAACCTGCAGCTTTCAACAAGATGATGAACTAGTGTTTGACTCATGAGGTCGAGTTGTTAACACACCGTTATGATTTGAATAAAACATTTTCCTAAACATACATCAGTGCAAATTAACCACCCAGTCATTTGTATGTGGTGGCTGCTGGTTGGATGCATTCATGACCTATAACTGACAAAAGACTTTGTAAGATTTTCTGCTCATTATTCTTGGTCAAAACAGCGCTCCATTATTTCACTGATGACTCTTCTTCTGTCTGAGAACGTGCAGACTTCCTTGGCTTTGAGAAAGGAAATGTGGAAATGCGTGCAATAAAGCGTTTCTGTAACTCGGATCAAAATGCTGTTTTTCTTTTCGGTGAGCATGCAGACCTCTTTATGGGCCTTCACCTAACTGTTTCTTGGCCTGTAATCCCCTGAACTCTACATATTTCACTGAGTTGTTTATATGGTTGTTGGGTTCACTCGTCTTTAAAACATATTGTTGCCATTATAGAATGACATTCTTGTTTTTAACATGATGGGGAGATGAAGAGCAGTGCCCACCCAAAACAGACATGTAGCAGTGAGGTGAACCCAATCCGTTCTTTCTGAATTAATTATTTTAATGTCAGAATAAAATATTTGCATTGAAAGACAGTTTTGTGATGTAGCTACTAGGGCCCTCTCCACTAGCCTGTATCTGTTTCCTGTGGTTTTGTAACTTCTTAAACTTTTAAACTATGTTAATGCATAGACTGGTGTCTTTTTGGCATTTTAAAGTATGTCGAGTAGGGAACCATTCTGCCGGCGCCAAGCATTTCAACATCATGTTAAACATTCTGATTTTCATTCATTTGAAATCCAATGTGTGTTTAAAGGAGAAGGCCAGTCATTTTCTATAATAACAGCATTTTCAATAATCCCCATACAGATACTAAACCCAGCGATGAAATGCCTCTACTCATGGCTAATGACTGTCAGTCTTCAATCTGGATCAACTTATTTGTCTGCAACACAAAAATGTTGCCTCAAAAGCTCCAAACAGCTGCAAGCTTTTACAACGTCTCAAGCAGCGAGACTCAACTGTGCATGCACGAGATCTCCGTGGAGCTCTGCGTTTTGTTTACAGCCTGCTAGCTTTTCGCTTCTAGCTTCACGAAGATCTCCAACATGCACAATTGATTCTTGCTTACTTAAGGGGAAAAAAAGTATGCCAGTTTGGAGTTTTTGTTAAAATAGAAAATGACCGACCGTCTCCTTTTGAGGTCAGATACCAGTTTTTATTGGGCCTGTATAATACATGCTCATAAAAGTTTGTCTGCATGTAGTCATACATTTGCTACATCCAGATGTCTGCACAGACCCTTGCATTTACATGCAGACGGTGATATTTATGTCCTGTGGACCCCTGTGCACACACAGATACAGAAAATATCAGCTGTGCTAAATTCTAAATTCTCAGTCTAGCTACTTGGTGAAGGAGACGGGATAACGTGGCACTACGTTAACTCAATAATTTGGGCTGTAAACTAAAAGTAAATTTCAGGGGTTTTTTTTGCTGCACACCATTTCTTTTTATTAAGCACCTTCCTACAGCCTCACTGCTGTTCTGCAATGATAATGTTCAGATCTCCATCAAAGCCACGTCATCAGAGCAGCAGCATGCTTTGTGTGGCCTAAGGAATGTAACAGTTCCGCTTAAACATGTTGGCAAAATAGTGATTATTGAAGGAGTCTGTGTTGGCCAAAAATCAATGAACTCATCTTTTCTACAGGTACTTTGGGGAGTTTGATGCGAAGCGGGTTTACTCTGCAACTGCCTCCAAAAAAGAACCACCTGCTGCACGCCAAAGTCCAACTTCTCAGCTTTTATATATTACCAAACCAGCTGCCAGTCATATAAATGAGATTCCCTGTACATGCCTGCACTGCTTGGGAGTTTCACAGCTCGTCTCATTCATTCATATAGCAGAGAGGTAACAAAGGCAGATGGTAGACTCAGTGCCCTACAAGCCTGTGGACATCGCTCCGGACCTGGACTCTCAAACCTCCCAGCACTAAGAGGTATCAAGATGCGATTCAGAAGCGTTGTTACTTTCTGTGCAAAGGACTGAGGGCTCCAGCTTTCTGTTTAATTAAACATATCATCAGGCTCTTCTCCAGGTGGTGTGAATTATTCTAGGGATTCAGAAACTTTTTTGAGGTTGAATACACAAGCTGATAATTCAGTTAGTCCATGCCCTCCACCCTGAACAAAAAATAAAAAACTAGTATGCAACCAACTAGCGAGGGAACCATATTTGTGGCAATGTTGTAAATGACTCCTCATCGTGCTGGTAGATCGATGGAGAGAACCGTAGCTTCATCCTGCACAATGATCACTTTTCAATATTCAGTATCCAATTGTTTTTAATATTCAACTCATTGAATAATCTATTATTAATGCACATACATTATAGTCTGGCTTTTTACGGGGTCGACATTTAACTGAAGCTTTGGTCACATCATACGTTCAGTTTTACATGAAATATATTAGATTTAATAGATGATAATTTCATCTATGATTCATGGTGCTACTCAGTAACATTAAAAATGTTATTAGTTATTTATTGGTTATTGAAATTCCCCAAACCAGAGATTAACTGCTTCTTGGAGTGTTCGGTCTCGTTAAAGGATCCAGGGCCCCCCCGGCTCCCCTGTTAGAACGCTGCAGTAGATCACAATCTGTCTTCCTCTCAACACGTTCAGACCAGCCAACCCTTAAAGCAAGCCTGACCTCCTCTGCAGTGTCGAATAGACAAAGGCAGTAAGACTTCTCTCTGCTTAATGTCTCTCTTGTTCTAATTCCACCACAGGCCACAGTTTACTCTGTCCAACCCCATGAAAAGGCTGCGGCCACAACACATTTAAATAAAAATTACAACCAGGCTTAATGTGGAAGCCTGACAGCCACTAGAGGGATTTCGTTATTGTTAAATGTGTGGGGAGGGAGACAAATTAAAACCATGTATCTCAACTGAATCATCTCTGTTGGAACTAAAGAAAAACAAAAGCCATTTATGGAGAATGAAAACCTTTGTTTTTACCATTTCAGCTGTGTGTGGATTCCAGCGGCATCTTGGTTCAATATTCAGCTAATCACACAATTAAAGCATGTGACATGAAAACATACAACTAACCGTTTTTACATGAGTATCGTGAATAACAATCTCAAAATTCAGAAAAGATACAAGCGTCATTTGAAAAACAGAACAAACAAAAGCATTGACGTAAACCTTGAAATAACAATTTCCTGCTCAGAGGTTTATATAATACTTTGTGCATAATATTTTGCTGTAGTTTTAAGCTGTGTTCTTTAAGCTGACCAACTTACAAGGAGCAGGAGGATTTAGTGTCTTGCTCAGCGATGCTCCAGAGACGTCCCCATTAGCTGCTGCGTAGATCAAACCTGAGACCTTTCCTTTATGAGGTCTTTGTAATCGTTAGCCCACCCTGACTGCTGGACAAATACTCATAATGTTGTCTTTCAACACTTTTGTACAAGTAATACTTATTAGGTCCACTGTTTCAGAGACATAATGTTGTCATTCAACACTGTTGTACAAGTAATACTTATTAGGTCCACTGCACTTTTAAAGGTTGTAATTCATTAGGAGATACAAGTTCCGGTGGAGGAAGTAGTACTACAGATCCTTTACTTAAAAGTAGCAACACAACAGTGTAAAAATGCTCTGTTACAAGTAAAGGTCCTGCATTGAAAATGTTACTTATGTGAAAATACAAATGTATGAGCATCAAAACATAAAGTACTAAAAGTAAAAGTACTCATTATGCAGGACAGCACATTTCACATTCCTGTATATCACATTATTATATCACAGTTACTGATACTGATTATTGTGTACATCACAGCTGGTAAAGGGCAAGATAGTTTGAACCATCTTATACGCATTTCATTTGAATTACTGCTGGGTAGCTTGTGAATTGTCCACCATACATCAATAAGGTCTTATAATTACACTGTCTTTCTTGAATTAATCTGGTTCTGAAAAGTAACCAAAGCTATAAAATAACTGGTGGAGTAAATATTTGCCTCTAAAATGTAGTGAAGTCCAAGTACGAAAAGTACAGATACCTCAAAATTGTACTTAGGTACAGTAATTGAGTAAATGTACTTAGTTACTTTCCACCACTGCCAAGTTCAACAGGGCTTCTGACTAAACGATTTCCTGAGACAATATTAAAAGCTTATGCACATGAAGAGATTTGTAAATAAATACAAACCTCTGGGGTGCTTCTACCAGTGCCAAAGAACACAAAGGTTCCTCAAAGCGAGTGTACACCGGGTACACAAACATAAGTGTTTGTGTAGGATCATTGGTCTGGTAATGAAGGAGGCAGTGAGTGAGTCAGAACATGGTTTTTTAATTTAGAAAAAAAATTATAGACATGCCATTAAACCTTAATGTTGTTCTGTACAAAGGAATCATGCAACCAGTTATGAGTCAAAGCCACAGCACTGTGAACATATGGTGTGCACTTATGGTCTAGAGGGTGTAGGACTATGGCTCTTGTTACCATTGCTAACTCTGAGAGACGAGACAGTCCAAGTAACTACAAAACAGTGCTGATTTATTCAAAGGATCACAGGTAAAATTAACATTACACGCTCAGGTATCTTGCACTTCCAAACTGCTCGCAGGCAGATGAAAGATGAAAGACCCTGAACCCACCAGGCCTATACATTATATC
>NW_018128093.1:543047-549667 GCF_001952655.1 Monopterus albus
TGACAGTCATCAACTCTTCTCTCTAGTTATCCTTGACCAGATGTACCCTGTAGAAACTCATAAGCATGACTAAGCATTTAACAGTCTAACTAGACATCCTATCTCCACTAAACATTTCTAATACATAAAGTATCTATCCAATATCTATCTGACTAAAAATACCTAACAAGGGCTAAGATACAGAGATATTAATAATGCAACAGTTTTGTGTAACCAGTTATCTGTAAAAACAACAGAAAGTCTGTTATTATTATTAGTTTAGTCTGTTTATCCACAGCATAACTGATGTAAACATATTTGAAAGCAGCGTAACTCGATGACTGACAGGCGATTAATAGTTTGATGATGGGGGGGGGGGGGGGGGTGTGCGTCTGTGTATTTGATTGGATTAGTTTGTAGCTGTTTTTGTTGTGTAATGTTTGTACCATGCATCCATTGTGTGTACATGTATTATCTGAGCATTTGCAACTTGTTTGCACATTAGAGAGCAAAATACTTTGATGGGTAGCAGTGAACTACATTTAGTAGTAGTTCAACTACATTTTGCAGTAGTTTCCTGGTAGTTCAACTACATTTAGTCTATATTTGTATAGTGATTCAAGTAGTTCAGTAACCTTTCTGGCACTTTTTGGGAAGTTAATTACTGAAACTACAAATAATTTGGGGCCATAAAAGGAAAGAAATGAATTTTAATCTTCTGTTACTATTGTGATACCCACCTTTGAGAGATGATTCATGTGTCATGTAAACAAGATTCTGCTCCATCAAGTAATGTGTTCAAGCTAAGACTTTTTAAAAAGGTACAAGTTTTAGTTTTTAAGATCATACAAGTCAAACAGTACAAAACTGAAACCAACCAGTGCTCAAAAAGGGGTCTAAAAGGTTAAATATACATATTTACTGTATTTTTCTTTACTGTTTTGGTTGTAGTCCGATAATACAAAATCCAGTTTTATCCTTGTGGAAAGTCCAAATGGATTTTTTTATTTACAGTAGGACAGGTTTTTACTGACATCTGACATTTTAACATTTTTAAAATTATTTTGTATGTACACATTCATTTTGATAATTTTTTTATAAAGTAGTTTGAGCTACTTTTTTTAAGTAGCTTTAGTTAAACAAACTGGATTTTTCCCTTCTTCTAACTTCCAAAGCTTTTCAAAGTAGCTTCCCTAACACTGACAAGATAATTTGCTTAGATTGTATTTGATTTGTACATTTACCAGAGATGTTTCAGGTGCACTACTTACTGTAAATATACTGTGGGCCTACACAGTGAGTGGGAATTTACCTGCTTCACTGTTGTAGATCTTGCACTCTCTTCTTCATTCTTGCTGAATGACTGTCCATTCTTAAGAGACGTTGCTTGTTATCCAGTAGAAAATAAAATAAATCCTTTTCATAGTGAGAACAACATTTCCTTGCTAGTAATATCATTTAAAAGTAGGGTTGTAGATCCTGGTAAAACCAACAAGAGGGAGCTCGATTTTGAAAGCAGACAACTGAAGAAATCCCACTGTTTTATTCTGACTTCTCTCCAAAGTCTCTCCTCCAAAACACGCCATGCACTGCCTGATTACTAGTTACAGATTTAAGGAAAATAACAAATTCCCCACAAACAAAACAAAAGTGACAATGACCTGTGCTAGTGCCCAGTTAACTGCATTCTAGTCCTGTCTATACACTTAGAGCTGGCTACTGGTGGTATTTTTCCACCTGTGGCTGCATGTAAAAGGAGTCTGCTCCGTCTTCTCGCTTTCATAGTGCAGGTCCCAACTTCTGCCAACAGCACCAGCGTTACCTATAAGGCCATGTGTCTTAAAGAGGAAGGCCTGGCCTGTAACAACGGTCTCTGTTTGCAAACAAAAGCTGCTGTGGGGACCTTTTTAGTCATAGCTCACTAGCTTTAGCTATCAAAACAGAGCAACACATCTGCATGCAACTGCAATGCCTTGTGGGAGATTCCTGGCTCACACATTGAGTGCAAGGACAGTGTGCACACAAGTAGGAAGCAAGTTGACAGGTAGGTAGGTAGGCTGTCCACTGGTTTAGCCTGGGATGGGTAAAATGATTGGTCAGACACTTTTCAGCCCTGCTGCTGCCACAGAAAAGGGAATTTTTTATTTATGTAGTCGGTGCATTTAATGTATTCATTGCCATCAGGATGAAAAGAGAAATTCAAGATATGTAAAAAAGAAAAATGCTTCAGGTAGGAAACACCAACCCTACCTTTAACCAACACTGTCCCTGGAACAGCAAACACATATTTGAAACATTTTTAATGCAGGTTAGAGAAACAGTGGCCATGGTTAAAAATGACTTCAATTATGCCACACAATATGACTTGATGCCCATTTAATCACAATGAGGGTCTTAACCAAACCTTAACAATGTAATACATACAGCACTGATATGGACGTTTGTTTTTATAGTGATGACATTTTCTGGGACTTTGGTTGAGAAATTATTTCTAAATTATCTTTGACTAATGCTGTGCACTAACAAACACTTACCATAATTCATCACACTGATGGAACAATCCTGTAAAACCAAAAACACCTTTGTTGTCCTACCTCTAATGGCCATTAAATATCCTTACCAAACTCTTCACCAAAGTGAAAGATGAATTGTAGATAAATGTAATTTTTGGACTGTCTGGCAGGATGTCAAAAAAGTTTCATGCTTTTTTAGCAGTAATCAACCAATTGGATGAGTCCTTCAATGTACATTACACCAGGCCCAATAGGAAGGTTTATAATAAACCACAGAGCTACATTTGCCTCATATCTGTTATCGGAGTATGTCTTGTTACCAGACGCCTCACAAACTTCTTAAGTTTTTGGCCTTTTCCTCCACGAGAGCACATTTATTCCGCTAAAGCTCAGGTGCAGTTTGTTTATTAGAATACTGTGGTGAAAATGGTGCAATGTTTTTAGCACTTGGACATGTGCCTTTGCACACAGACGACCACAAAAGGAAGCGCGGATTTGTGTGCGTCTTTGTGTGTGCGCGCAACCCACTACAAAACGAAAATCAGCTGTTGCATGATATGGAGATTCTAGATTAAATCAGGAGACTTAAAACTTTTAATGTATAATTTGTCAAGGTCATGACGACTGAGTCAGGACAGATGAAAACGTGAAGCAGCGCTACTGAGGCCAAAGGACCGGGACCAGAGGACTGGGGCCAAAGGACCGGGACCAGAGGACTGGGGCCAAAGGACCGGGACCAGAGGACTGGGGCCAAAGGACCGGGGCCCAAGCCCAGGGCCAGAGGGCCGGGGCCTCTTCATCTCAGACCTCTTACATACCTGACACATTATCCAGCTAATCAACTGCAAAAACATGGTAGGCTATAATAACATTTGAACCTCTCAACTGTGCCGTTGTGCGGCTGCTCCCCTCCTTTTTACGGTGGTCAAATTAAGTTTACTGGCTGCTTGTATTTAATAGGATTTCCACAGAAAACAAAGCTGCCCAGTACACCAGACAAGAAAAATAAAAAGAATAGCCCGAACAGCAGTAGAGGGAGCCAGGAGGAGGGGGCTACAGATCAAGCTGGAAATACGGAACCACTTAGGCCCGAGCGAGGACCCCGTAAAGGGTTAACGCTGGCTACGGGATAAATGGGGATCGTTTGTCGTAAATTTGACAGTGGTAGTTAAATGGTGAGTTTCCCCTCCAAGCTGCCAGTGTGGGAAAGCAGGCGAGGCTCTCTGCTCTCCTTACCTCCAGTCTCCTCTCTGCTCTCCTTACCAGTCTCCTCTCTGCTCTCCTTACCAGTCTCCTCTCTGCTCTCCTTACCAGTCTGCTCTCCTTACCACTCTGCTCTCCTTACCAGTCTCCTCTCTGCTCTCCTTACCAGTCTCCTCTCTACTCCTATGCTCTGTTTTTGTTGTTTAAGGTCGCCTGTCTCATCTTAGCACTAAATCTTCTGCGTGAAACGGAGCACATGAGGCTTTTCTCTCGTCTCTCCTCTTATCTCACCTTAACACTCATTGTTTTTTCTCGCTGCTTTTGGCCTCCACTTCACTTCCATCCATCCCTTCATCTTTTCCCCTATCCCTTCTGGTCTTTTTCTGCCCCTCGCTGTGGAACTAAATCCTAACACTGACACCCCAGGAGTCCTTGCAGATGTCCGCAGCCTGGCGCTGAAGCGGGCGCTTGCCAGCAGCCCAGATGCATTTGCGACTCTTTGCCATTGTGATATCGTTGCTGTGTGAGGTGATCAGGATGGGGTCCGGGGTCCTGCAGAGGCAAAGTGGTGAGTACGACGGCTGTTCCGTTAAAATGACCGTTTCTGCAGCTCTCTCCTCCGGCTAAACAGGCACCGAATGAATCCTGCACATTATACAAAATAAAAACAGCCCGAAATTGTCTTTATCAAGTGGACATATTCTTTAGCAAGGTCAAATATCAATATGACGTTACTGTTACAACAAATATAACTCAGCCTTTACCATTATGGCACCTTGTAACATTTAGAAAATATTCTTTGTAGGTCAAACTAAATGCACAGTTTACAGAATTTCTTATTCTCATGTAGCATATGCCTGTAATAGATGGCAGGTGATCTTAAAAAGAGGGGATGACAGTCTTACTGTTGACTCAGCAGGTATTTTCATTTCACATTTTATAGCCTAATAAAAATGGGGGGAGAGATCGCTTCACTTTATGGCATATTATAAAATTATTTTAAAGTGAAAATAACAATATAATGCCTTTCTCTGGGGCCCTTTGATAAGAAGTCCAGACATTTACGACACACAGGAGCTGCTGTAAATGTCGAGCAAGTTATCCAGGTTATTTAACAGTTTATGACAGCTTCTCCCTCCACGTGACCAAATCAAGACGTAGGGCACTTTCACATCACTCTGCAGATCAATAAATCCTAATCACATTTCATTTCCCCTACTATACTTTTATTTTGTTGTATGTATCACAGTGATCGGTCCATTTAGGCTCCGTAGCAGTAAACACACTGTGGTGCACTGGAAAGTCTCAGATCCAGATTTGTAGCTAAAGAGTCTTTTTTAAATCCCTGTGAAAAAGTCCTGACTTCCTCACACTCGCCGGCGTCTGGCATTTCCTCAGGAATTTGGGACTAATAAAGAAAGACCCGGGCTCAATTACATTGTCATTTTGGCTTCCAACATTTCCCCCTGTGCCATCCAGAGGTGAGGGGTTAGATAATGATTAGAGGGCCGCATGGGGCCATCAGGTGCCACTGACTCTCGTTCAACATAATGGTTTGTGACAGCAAGATTGTACTGCTTCAGGTGTAGGAGGTTTGCCAGCGTCAGACTGATAATTACAGATGAAGAATACATACCATACATTTTTTAAAAGTTGTGATACGTGCAGCTATTGCACAAAACAGACATGTTGCTTAAACACTCAATTGGAATTAATAATCTCATCACAAAAAGCACCTCTTAAAGAATAGAATTACAGCAAGTGCACAAAATGAGCTCAGGTATAAAAGTAAAATTTGATCATTTTATGGACGTCCTAAAACCTTTAGCATGTAATATGTCATATTATACTAAAAAGTATTTATTGAAATCTTTCTTGTGCGTTGAAAAAGAGGCAATACAGCCAAGTGTTGGGGTACAAGATCTGAACAACTGTTAAAAGAATACACTCTATACAATATACAAATTGTGGCAATGTGAAATTTAGTAGGAAATTATAATGTTACCGCTGCCTAAACTTTTTACTTCCTGGATTAATGGTGCTAATAGATCAGAACAGCTTAAGGTTCAAATGCTGGTTGTAGGCACAAGGTCGACCCGCTGTCGCAGTTCATCATTTCACACCAGAGACATTTATGTTGTCTGTTCGTTTGCCGCCCCCCCCCCCACAATATATTGTCAGTATGTTAAAAGGACATTTAGGGGTGGTGATGCAGCTAAAACAAATCAAGGAGTAAATCTTTAAGTGGCAACCAAACTGAGTAGTTAAAATAAAGGTACATTTTTATTACCCTGGCAACAAAGGAGTCAGAAATAGCTTCATCAGAGCACGTATGACCGGGGTCATCTCTCTTTGTAGGTCACCTGCCTAACGCAGTATAGTCAGGTGACCTCTAGCGACCGTAGTAATTATGATATGATCAAATGAGGAAGCTGGATGACGTAGTTTAAAGAGCAAGGAGAAGGTTGGGAAGGCTGTGGTCAGAAAACTTTCCCACAGGAGACCAGTGTTTGATTCGTTCCACAACCTTAACCACGTGTTCATTATTGGACCCATGACGATGACAGTTTCTTTAATCCAAACCAAAATCTTTTTTCTAAACCTGACCGAGTTGTTTTTGCGTTTAGACCTAATGAAATTGTGATGGTTCCATAATTGTAACAGTGTGTTTGTGATTGTTTCCTTGAGGACAAAAGTCCAGTGTGTTTCCAGTAGAACTGTCATGTGGAGCCTATACTACGGGACAAACACTGTATGTTGGAGGATTTGTTGGTGTAAATACACAGGTGAGCCTGAACACCTGTGAGGAGAGAAGACTAAATATTGACTAACCTTCTTGCAGAGAGAGGCATCTGAATGTTTCCATAATGTTTTCCTTTTTAAACAGTGGTTTTTCGGGGCATTTGTTTCCTCAGACAGCTCACA
>NW_018128093.1:549732-565387 GCF_001952655.1 Monopterus albus
CAGGAACTCTGAGGTTAGAAGAATGTGTCAGACCAAGCTTGTACAAGCAGCTTACTGTACTCATCCAACTGGACAGGATCCTCACAGAAAGTCTGCAGTGAGACTATGGAGATGTAACATCCATCCATCCATTATCTATACCACTTATTCCTGAAGAGGGTTGTGGGGGAGCTGGAGATATGAAGATGTAACTCTGCACAAATTTCCTAAAACACGTGGTGAAACAATGTGTTACATAGCAGCACATCTTTAAACCAGTTCACCAGGAACCGACCATCTTGTGTTGTTTTAACGTCCTCCTGCACATTTTTCTTGTTAATGTACACATTATGGTGCATTGTGGGTATTTTGGCTCTATGCTATGACGAAAACACAACCTAAAATGGAATACCTGCTATTCCTACCGGTGAAGCAGAGAAGGGGAACCCTCACCTTCACCCTCACCTCTGTGACATGCAGTTTACTCCCAGGCTAAAACAGTAGCACATGTAGTAATATACTACTCTACTGTATTGTGCAGGTATTGTTAGAATATTATGTGAGTAATAAGAAATGCAAACACTTGTAGCCTGTTCATGTGAAGAGTATCTTAAATTAAATGTTATAGTCACAGGACATTCTAACATAACAATTATTTAAAATTACACACACACCATTATTAAAACCAATGAATCATTTACAAAAATAAATATTGACATACAGTATATATTGTACTGTATGTTTTGTGTAACTACTAGAAAATACTGTATCACATCAGACTTCGTTGCTTCTATTCAGTCTTAAACTATACAGCTAATCCATCCTTCTTAGCTCTCTGACCATTTGTTACCTTCACCACCTTCGGTTTTAGGGTCCTTTTTTAAGAACTAGCAAATTTCCCTGAAACTCCAGTTGGGCTTGTTGCACCTGGTGCTTGTTAAGAATCCTGGGCAATCCCATGCGAGGTCAAAAGTCACTGTTTTATGCTACCTAAGCCCGCCACTCCTCTAAACGTCCCTTAAGCCTGCAGATTGATTGCATATGTGCAGAGAACTGTTTTGAAGTGAGGTCCCGAAGCTGCACAGTGCACCGGGTCCCTGGGTTACACTGGGGGAAGTCGCTGTGTTCTGCTTTACACTGGCCTTCTCCTCGCCCATTCTATCTGTTCTTCTCTATTCTCGATTATTAATGGCTCTGCTCATATCTGTTAAACTGAGATTACCTAAAAATATATCCTGAACATATGAGGTCAGAGGTCATTGCTGTGTGTTTCCTAAACCAGCTATGCTAAGTGCAGACCGATGGGGAATAATTGAAAATGTGTGTAGTAATAACTGACGCTTAGATGTTATCACTTCAACCTGCGGACCATATGGTGCACACCTTCATGAGCCATGTCATCCTGAGGATCCAGCCTCTAAGTCATTATGCAGCTTGAGTTTGAGACCCACCTTCCTTTTTCTCTAACAAGACATGTTTATTGTATTTTTTCTGTGCAATCCAGGAGTCTTCCATACAATTAAACATTTAGGACAGTTAACACAGATGCCTCATTTTGTGAGGAAAAATCTTGAGATGGCTCCAAGTCTCCAAAGCTACTGATGGTGTAAGTCATCATCATTTCAGTGATCTGTGATGGACTTGTCTTTCAAAATGGGGGATAATTGTTTTGGCTGAGAGTCGTCAGATGTAGGCTCACTATGTAGCACAGCATTAGAAGTTGTTTCCAACCTGCAGCTTTCAGCATAATTGAACGGTATCTCTCCGATTTTGAAATGAATTACGTGGAATAGCTATATAACATAATGACTTGCCTTATATGATGCAGTGGATTACTGCAGTACTATAGAGAAGCTCTCTATAAAGGAGAAAGATGGTTACTGCATTAACATTTCATTTTTCAAAAGCACAAATAATCCCCTGTTAATTTACATCTTCCAAATAAAGTAAAGCCTGCTTTAACACTTCAACATGATTATGAACAGGGTCTGTTATAAACAACTATGTGTCAGTTTTTTATCTTTCTATACACAAAGAGTACGGAGTTACTTAGTCACAAGTCGTTTAAATGTCCACAGAAAAATAAGCTGTACACTGTAAATCATTTCAAGCTGGTTCCACTTAGAAACGCTGCCCTGAAAACATGAACTCAGCTTAGGTTGAACTGTTATTTCAGTTTTGTTTCATGACTTTGGAAAATGTAAAAATACCTCATCTAAGTGAACTGAATGTAGAAAACAAGTTCAGTAAATTAAAGATGACACAACTGTTTTAGTCACATGGTCAGTCGCTACAGACAGATTTATGACATTTTCCAGTTCGAAGGGTCAGTTTTTCATCTGACATGAAGAACTTGCAGCTGCAGCTGTTGGAGACACGTTGTACCAGAGTCAGTACAAAGGCAGCATGTGAGGCCGCGCCCGCTGGCTTCGCTAGTTCTAAGTGCACTGAATTCAGTCATGACCTTCATCGCGGTTTGCATAGTTTTTATTATTATGATTAAAAGAAACAATCATGACCTAATTTAATATGTATTAAAGACACACACACACAAAGTCTCCAACAGGAATAGGCTCATCAAAATACAAACAACAACCAACCAGTTTGAAGTCAGCACCGAGGCATGCTGGGAACTTTCTTTAAAAACTTAATTTAATGAGTTGAGTGGACTTCATTCAGCTCATCATTTCAAGTCAAAAGACCTCAAGTCAGAACAAGTCAGGTTCTAAATATCCTGGTCTGATATTAAAACCAGACATTCTAAGTTGAATTAACATAAAATTAACAAAACGTACATATTTACATCGCGTTAATAAAAAAAGCTTAGTTGATTCCACTACATTTCTGTGTCATGTTTTACAGTGTGCAGTCTGCTGTAGTGTTAAAAGTGTGATCCTGTGGCTGAATGTGAACGTGTCCCGGCCAACAGCAGCTACACCTCTGTATTTCAGGGAGTTCAGTGGTGGATTTGTCCTCAAGTCCAGAAATTCTCTTGGTCTCATAAGGATTTGTGATGTTTCCTTTTGTTCCTCCTCCTCCCCTCCCTCTCTACAGTATTAAGCTACTTTGGTTTTACTTTCTCCTTTGTTCAGTTTGTTTCTGTCCTAATCTGTTATCACCTTCAGCCCACAGGGAGACATCAGAGGACTGTCAGAGCTGTCTGGAGTGTTCCCGTGACAACGGCTGTGTGCGTTGCCCAGAGCGACTCTTCCTATTCCTGCAGAGGGAGGGGATGTCGCACCACGGGACCTGTCTCCACGCCTGCCCTTCTGGACACTACGGGCAGAGAGGGAAGGACATCAGCCGCTGCATGAGTACGTTTTGTTTCACCTGCATAGATCCGATATCAGGTCTCTCATGACTCATTTGTCTCGAGGCCCAAACTAGTAGTGGAAATGCTTAGTTTTGTCAGATGAAAAGCATTTACTTCACTAACAACAAACAGTGCCCAAATACACAGAGTATACAGATTTACTGAGATGCACCTTGTTTAATCTGTCCCAGAAACACGCTGTCCTAATCAAAGAACAAAAAAATCTTCTCATTTACTGAGAGGTTTATTTGACTAAAGCGATGCCAGTAAGCCCAGTTCTTCCTGAACTGCAGCTGCTGATACCAGCACCCGTCTACCTGATAGCAGCATTTCTAACTAAAATTCTTTCTGATCTGACCTAATCTTAGGAAAGAGCAACAGCAGGAACCAGCCTGGCTGAGCCACTAACTGCAAGCAGCTTTGGAGACAACACAAAATAGGGACTAGAACTTATGGAAAACAGCTGCGACATGCAACCAGCCCAGTGCCAGTTTCTGTCGCATGGCTGTACTGTAGTTTATGTAGCAAATTAAACCACATGCTGTGATGACTTGAATCAAAGTCTGGAGGTAGCATGAGAAGCCCAGTAGCTCAACATGTCAGGTTATCTACAATCCAATTCCAAGACAAACCCCATCACTGCTCCAAATACCGTATGATACGATCATTTTCAGACCTGTACAGTAGGTTTGATTAGTTACTTCCATTTCTAGCCAACAAACTCTAACAGTCCTGTAAACATTTGGCCCTTCATGGGTCTCATATCATATCTCACTGCTTCATCCTCTCTGAAACAACATTTTGTTGGTGTATTCTTATAAGATATATGCTACTATGATGCCCTGCTCCAACACAAAATAAATCACATTAAGAAAAAATCGTTATGCTTAAACTTTAGAGAAAAAAAGGTAATGCTTTATTTTACAGGTCTGTAAATCCCTGTTTATTTCTTTTTAGAAATAAACAGGGATTTCCTAAGATGTTTTCCTGGGAGGAAAAATATCATTTGGTACTAATTACAGGTAAAATTAGAGAGCTGGTTTACTTCCAGTTATTTCTAAATGCCAAGCTTGCACAAACCTGAGGACAGAAGGTGAACTACACATGTAGAATGTGAAATCTGACCACAAACAACCATTCAGTTCAGCATAAATGACAATAACAAACTAAACTCAACTCAGTCATAGAACTTTGTCCCTGTTTTTCTGTAATTAATACCTGTAAAATAAAGCGTTACCAAATAAATAAATAAAGCAGAGACCTTACTCTCGGATTCCACCAGTTTTCTGAAGAGAGAAGATGTTGCAGACTGTTTGGTGACTGGCTGTGTGACGTCTCCCTCCTCCCTCCTCTCAGAGTGCCGCTCTGTGGAATGTGAGCACTGTTTCAGCCGAGACTTCTGCACCAAGTGTAAGCCCGGCTTCCAGCTGTACAAAGGCAAGTGTCTGACCAGCTGCCCAGAAGGGACCTTCGCCCACCAAACAGACTGCCTAGGTAAGTGAGACACACCACAAACACAGCTTGTATTATTTAGAGAAGTTATTTCAAATGAAAGGAGGCACTGTAATCTATTAACTTGACTGAGTCTTAAAGTGAGCAACAGTAACTACAGCAAACTTTAATCATCTTCAGTGTGTTGTGCCCCACCATATTCCTTTGAATCAGACCCATCTAATTAGCATTAGCATTTCTTGATTAATGCTAATACAAAAATCTGGCATTTCCCCAAACAGAATAAACAGTGATGCACTTTATAGGTTAGTTAATGATGTACTTCATGATGAAAACAAACGGGTGAGACTTATGGATTAGTCAACATATTTCAATACTGTTGATCAGCTGTAGAAGCCAGTGCAGAGTGGTACACGCAGGCTGGAAACCAGAGCAGGCCCCTCCTCGTATGAGCTAACCCAGTCAGTCGAAAATGACAGACACTGGCTTGAAGTGCAGGACGAAGGCAAGTCTGCACACAGAGAAGTAGACCACTAGATGATGAATCATATAAACCATTCTGTAGTAGATTTAGGAACCCAGGAAAACCAGGAAATAGCAAACAGTGCCATGACTTTTACTTGTGACTGTACACATTTTAAATGATGTTTTAAGTTACTGTCTGTTATGAACTAAAGACACACTGACCCCGGCCAAAACACTCTGCAACGGATACATCAGTGAAGCTAATCTGAGAGGTTTAATCAACAGCAGACCTGTTCTTTATCTTGGTTGTGCTTTGTGTTTCTTCCTCTTCTACCGAGCCGATTTTACAGAAATAATACAACTAATGTGATTGTGCCTGTTTTGGGAAACTAGAATTTTTCAGGAAAGACAATGAAACAAATAATTTTATATGGATCAAATCACTGTAGCATGTTTAAATTTAAATCTGTTTTATTACATTAAATCCTGCTCATGACTTAATGATACATCTAAACTACAAATACTGCCTCTGTTTGGGACACGGTGTCTTATTATTGAAATTTTCCTCTAAGAACCAGTTCTCATCTTCCTCTAAGAACCAGTTCTCATCTTCCACTGGTTCTCTGAACACTCGTTTACTTCGTTTCTTTCTTGTCACCCACTTTTCAGCTAAATCTTTTCTGATTTAGAGTCAAATCTTCAGTGAAACACATGATTCTCATTAGAAGTCATTTAAATTGATCTTCATATCTCATCGTGTATCATCCCTCCTTTCTAAGTGAGATACATTAGTGAGCTCACTCATCATCGATGCTGCTCGGGACTCCAGATCCCCCCTCTGCCGTCCACCTGTACCATCTGCAGCTACTGTTGTTTCTTGGCATCGTGAACACATCTGGTTTTAATGGCGATGTTAAGGTTTCATGGCTGACTGTTGGAACACACCTCAAGCAACTCCAGAAGAGTCACTGGAGATCTATTTCTTTCAAATCTGACAATGGTAATGATGATTACCAAGAAATGCTATCCAATCTTGGCCGAGGCTGCTGGCTTCTCCGTTGTGGACCTGATGGAAAACCTTGTGGTGATGGCCTTTATAGGTGACGTCACTCATCAGCAACCAGACGCTACGAGTGCAGTGCCCCGTGTGTTAACGTATCGGCTGGCATTCACAGCGGTGTAGCTGCCAGAAGACATTGTCTTACCGCTGCATGGATTATGTCTGAAATGTACTTATTTATCTTTATTATCTCACTCTGTATTTTATAGCACATACTTCAGCTAAAACATTATTCCTGGGGTGTTTACCTGTTATGGAAATTTTCTTCCTGCTGACCTTAAGCTTCCCTGAATGGATCACATGTGAAACTAATTAAGAAGCTGGCTTCTGCAATTCCAGTTGTTTCCATTATTGTCTGGTTTTGTAAAATACAATGAAAAGCCTGAATTTCAAATTAATTTTGTCTTCTGGCATTAAAACATGTTTATTTAGCTCATAGCTTCTCTTTCCGATCCCCTTCTCTCTCTGTCTTAGAGGACTGTGACCAGGCTCCACTACGAGAATGGAGCGAATGGAGCACCTGTCTCCGTAACAACGTCACCTGTGGCTTCAGGTGGGGCAAGCAGACCAGGACCCGAGGGGCTGTGCAGCCTGGGAGAAGGGCGGAGGAGAAAGCCACTTTGCTTTGCCCGTCCCACGCTGAGACGCAGAGGTGCAGAATGAAAAAAAAGTGTCCCACAGGTGAGGAGGGAGGGGAGGAAAGATGGGGGGAGGTGAAAACGGCAGATGCAATAAGGGGCTGGAAGAACAAACTGCTTCTAGAGCAGAGTCTGATACAGCTGATCATTCAGTTGATTTATTCTTTATTGTGTTGGACTGCAAATATCTGCAGATTCCCCTCATTTTTTGCTCTTTCGTTATGTGCACTGTTGACACACGTGCCGTTTTTCTGACCCAGTAAATAATTCCAACATGTTGTTTTCGTTATGTGCAGTGTTGACACACGTGCCGTTTTTGACCCAGTAAATAATTCCAACATGTTGTGGGCTGAAATGAATAGTTTTCCATTTTTCCGGAGCATGGTGTAAAAGTGGAGGAAAACAGACTTACCTCTGGTCATTTGTGTTCAGGTTTCCTTATCTGTGATGCAGGTCTGATGTTCCTGCAGAGCCAGAAAACACTGAATCAGGTTTAGTCATCAAGTAACAAGTACAAGGAATTCAGTGTGGTCCAGAGACAGTTTACAGTTTTATACTGTCCTTATTAAAGATGGCTACTGCCTGGGGAAAGAAGCTATGGAGGTGGCAGGTGTTTTAGGAAGAGACTAGCAGGGGGGTGAGGGGGGCAGATATGGTCTACACACTTTCTTTGTGACCTTGGAGGTGTAGATGCACAGTGACCGAGGAGGAAAGGACTGACTCGAACTGTGTAGAACCGCACCAGTGGCAATGGTGGCACTTTAGTAGCTGCTGTAGAAAGCACACGCACTGCCAGGTCTTCTTGGTGATGGAGGATACAGGCCCCATTTGAAAACCTGCCGAATGATGGTTATGGAATGTGTGAGACTCCAGTTACTGTCTTTTCCAGAATGAGCCATGGAGGGGGCGGACTTGTTATGTCTGAAACTAATATTCACCTCCACAGTTTTTTGTGTTCAGCGCTAGATGATTTTCTTCACACTGACTCCAAGTGATGGGCCTCTTCATTGTAGGCATCACCTTTAATTAATGTTGTGTCATCTGCGAAGGAGAGAGCACAGAGCTTTGGGAGGGAAATGTTCAGGTGCCTCTGTTTACTGAAGTGGATATCAGGGTCCACAAACAGGATGCGGATGTATCTGTGGGGGCTGTCTATGTGCTGTAGAATGTGGTGGAGGACTAAGCTGATGAAACCTTCTGCCTACCTGTTGGCTCTGTATGCAAAGTGCACGGGGTCCTGGAGGTGGTCGGTTACTGATCTCAGGTGCTGTAGGATGGTTTGTTCGTTGTTACTGTGGGTTGTCCTTGATGAAAGGTACTGACATTCTGTAACTGTAACATGTTGCCCACATTGAACAAGCAAATACAGCATGATTGTTTCTCCCAAGAGATGCTTCCAAGCCAGACTTACTTCAATACATCAAGCTTGTTTTCAGGAAATTCTGTTTCATAAAGCAAGTTCTGAGTTACAGTCATTTCGGGTGTAAAATTCACCATCACCTCACTAGCTTAGCCTCGCTCTCGCCATCCAGCTGTGCTTTTATTACTGCCGCACCGTGAACGTCACTGTCAGACCGCAGCACATTTCAGTCGGTCTTTTCTTAGTCTCATTACGAAACATCCAGCAAGTTTTTCTGACACTCAGCCGGACAAAATAGCTTCGCTTTTTTAAAAACATCATGGTTTAGGTTTGGTGAGGGTCGGGGAAATATGGTGGTTTGGGTTAAAATACCACCTTGTTGTGATTAGGGGACTTTAGTTGTCATGATTACAGTAACATGCACATGGCTCAGGTTAGGGAACGGGGTCCCCGTTAAAATAAACCAGTGTTGACTATCGGTAGGAAATGGTAAAAGGAAACAGCGATCCCCTGTGGCACAGGCCAGTGTTTCCACCGTGACCTCCTTCCTGTGTGGACTCACGTTTTTTGGGGTCATTTACTGAAAAAAACTCATTCTGTTGTTTGTCTTAGGCGGACAGTCTCAAAACATCCCTCGGATCTTGTTGTGGTGCTTACCTGTTTGTGTTGTGAATTATTTTGTGTTTCAATCACTACAACACTGTCAGAACTTTGTTTATAGCAAATTAAATACAACACAAACAAGGTACAAACCAGTTTCTGATGACTTCATGAGGTGGAACAAGTGAAAGGCTGTGGGAAATACTTCTTCCAAATGTTTATCCAGTTTGGAACAGGAAAAAATCCCACTGGGTAATTCCTGTGTAAGAAATGTTTATAAGGGAAAGTTAAGGGCAAAGTGTCAACAAAGTCAAAAAGCAGCCTTATTAAGGAGAAATGCTGAGAGTTAGAGGAAACCCACCCCAGTATTTTCTTAGTCTTTTAAAATCAAACCAAGCATTGATTAATATTGCTGTTTGATTATTGAGTGGCGTCACATTGACTTGAACCCTGTGCAAACATCCTCAAAGATACATTTAAAGACTCATCCCAAGAGTTTCTGCCCTGAGCTCCAATAAAAAAAATGTGGAAACAGATGTGAAGACAGCGAGTATGTTGATGAAGAGAACAATAACAGACTCGTCTGGCCACCTCGTTCGGCTCGACTAAAAAAAGGACTTGCATTTCCTTATGTTGGCTGCTCCGTGAGACAGTAACACCTCCTCAGCTTTAGCATGCGTTTTCTATCCAGCCTCTCAGGTTTGGTAAAACTTGCTGAAACAGGAGTAATTGTGTGTAGGCGTAATGCTCATCATGTGTTCTGTGTTTCTGAGAAGAACCTGAAATTACACTCCCAAGTGCAAAAAAGTATTCTGAAAGCCTTGAGTTGTGAGAATGCTGTCAACACTGGTTAAAATTATATTGAAGAGAACAAAACAGTGGTTCTTCAGGCCCTAATTCATAAGCTCTCATCAGTAATAGAGCTATTATATTGGAGACAGCGTCTGGCTCTTGTTTTTAACTCTGCATTAAATTAATGATGAACTTCATATTAATACTCCAAAACTTAAAAGGCAGCGGTTTCTGCTTTCTGTCCGAGTTGTTGTTGTGGTTCCATATTTTCTTCCTTTTTACACAAAAAGTGCAAGAAGCTGTGAAACGTATAAGTAGCGCTGAGGAATGTACAGAGCTCTGCTGTTTTTAACTTTGTCCAAACGGATCTGAAGGTCAACGGCAATTTTTGCAAAAGCTCCGCAAGTATTCTTGTTTGCGTGTGTGTGTGAGCATTTTCTTTCTTCTCCAGTACAAGCCATATCATTTGAAGTAATTATCATTATCACTGTCAGATCATATGTCCAGTGGCATTAGCAGAGGGAGTAATCTGATCTGGCCCAAGTCTGGCGCAGTGATCGGGCCAGTGAGCCCAACAGCACACATCTGGGGATAAAAGATTGCTGTGGCATCTCCACAACATTCCTCTCTTGCTCCAGATTAGAAAGCTCTGGTCCTTTAATTCCTATTCTCGTCATCTTATTGTTTTCAGATGATGAGGAAGGACGTCGTCTCATCTTCCATCCCCTCTTCTCTCCTTTGCTTTTCTCATCATCTCTTTGCCGGTGTCAACAAACTCCCCTGGGCAATCACAAGGCTTTGGTGCTTGTTTTCCTGGCAATTTAGCAACACCTGACATGGATAGATAAGCTGTTACGTTGTCAGGGAATGTCTTGGCAAAGCAAACATATTTCCATTTGCATTTGTGTTCTCTTATCAGCAACTGAGTGGTGGCTCAGAGAATGCTAGTCACAGGTTCAAGTCCCAGTCAAGTATTCAAAGTGGTGCAGTCCCATTTGGATCAGCATACATTTAGGTAACAGAAGTAACCTTCACTCTGTTCAAAAGATAAATAACTAAAAAAAAAACAGGCAGTTGTTGAAAATCATTCACTCCAGTTCTGACTGTATTTTTCAGAATCCTCAGACACACTACCTGCTTGGACAAACACTCCATCCGCTGTAACATACAGTAAAAAAAGATGTTTAACCCGTTTCCCAATTTGCCTACAGGCTACCATCACTGTTTTCATTCAGGAACAACTTGGAAATCAGGTAACATGAGAACAGAATATTTGTAGCCTGTGATGGCTGGAAGAGTCTGCGGGGATTCTGAAAACAGGGTCATGACAGCAGTACATGTTTTTAAATGACTTATCTAGTTAGTTAAGAAACTGATAGTTACCATGACGCAAACACATGAGAGGCTCAAGCTGGGGATTGGTTTTGGTGAGAAAAGTGTAACTGGAAGGTTGGCAGTTCAATTCATGGACCACTAATGTCCAGTAAACCTGGATGGATCAAGGTGAAGAGCAAAAAAAAGCACTGAGATCCAAGAGGACAAGTACAAAGACGAGGCTGTTGTCTGAGGCCAGGAGGAGATCGCTGGTGACTTTCACCAGAGCAGTTTCTGTACTATGGTGGACTCTAAATGCTGGCATAAAGGGAAGATTGGATGTTGGTCTACAGTTAGCTAGGGTCAAGAGTAGGCTTTTGAGTAGATGTGTAATTACAGCAACCTTAAAATCCTGTGGAACATAGCCTGTTAATAGAGAGAGGCTAATCAGATCTAAAGCTGTAGTACTTGATGATGCATCTGTGAGAGTTGTGGGAAGTTTTTAGATAAATATATACAGAAGTATATTTACAAGATATTGCACTGAGGGTTTTGTCCTGTTATGCAGCCATGGGTTAACTGTTCATCAGAGTGACGGCCTGGGGGAAGAACCTGTCCAGGTTGTCTTGGCGTACAGTGACCTGGCTAACAGTTCAAACTGTTTGTGTCCAGGGTGTGAGGGGTCTATAGCAATCTTCTCAGAATCAGCTTTACTGGCCACGTGTGTTGGACACATGAGGAATTTGACTCTGGTCATTTAGGAACTTGAGTAGTCTGAAACTACATTCAAGAAATAAATTCACTTTGTCTTCCCTAATTCCACCTTCATCTAAGATGGTATCTTCTGGCTTCTGATTGACTGAACACACCTGATCCAAATAATCAGCAGTGATAGGGCATGGATAGCTGGTAAACAAACAGAGCAGCGGCCCTTGAGGACCGAGATTGGCCACCCTGACTCTGATTATCCATCACAAACACGTCTGGCTGGGAGCACTACCTCCTCCCTCTGCTTAATATATTTAAGTAAAGTGTTAAACGGAATAAATCTTCCTACTCTTTGATGTTTCCCACGTCCTGCCAGAGCATTTTTGTCTCCATTTTCTCTGATTTGTTACACTCCTGCTGTGGAACAACACATTGTAAAAATACACAGCTGCCAGGTCAAATACTTGATTTTATAGCATTTCAACTCACTGAATCACGAGTGCCAGACATCAACTCGACATTTTATTTGTCTGAGGATATCACTCACTGAAGTCGGCCAGGATGACAGTTCGGTTCATTTTACTGCTCACACTAGAGCCTGCTGGTGATACATCCAAGTGTGTTTGAACAACCAGGAGGTTGCAGACAAAGCCACAGGTAGAGGATTAACCAGGGTAAGAAGGCTCCGTGGCTGTCAAGGTGTGGATTATGTGGCTGTTTCAATTTACTGGGATTCAAGCAGAACTCCTAGGATTTTAAAAGTCAAAAACAGTCAAATATGTTTGTGCCTCACTGTAATAAGGTGTTCAGCTCATAGTCAAAGCGACAAAAACCAATAGGAACCCAGAATCTTTTTATCCACTGGAGTGTAGGACACCACACATCACTTGGCTGTAAATTTACTGTAACCAGCATCCATCCATTATCTATACCGCTTATTCCTGAATAGGGTCACAAGGGGCTGGAGCCAATCCCAGCTGACATTGGGTGAGAGGCGGGGTCCAACCTGGACAGCTCACCAGTCTATCACAACCAGCATAACAGGGAAAAATAACAAATCACAAGCTGTGTAATTATTCCATGCACAACTTGCTAACTCAAACAGGCCCTTCTTAAATACGGTCTGCATACAGTATATAATTGTAAAATCACTTCTGCAGCTACAGACACATGTTTGGTGTTAGTTGTATTTCTGGTGGTGATAATCTCCCATAGACAGATTCATTTTCTCTCTTTTACAGAAGGTGAGTGGCAGTGGAGTTCTTATTTAGGATATAAATAAAACTGAAAGAGGCTGCATAGCCAGTGTTTCGTGATGCAGTGCAACACTAATGTAAACTGGAGGGAAGCAGCGGTATCTTTGGTTGAGATCCAGCAGCATCTGTCTTGCATCTATATCACAACAGGCTGGCACACGTCCATCCCTCATTATTATTTCCTTAGTGCTGAAGGGTGTTGATTTTAAAAATCTTTCAAATCAAAAAAAGTGAATGCTAGTCACACCACAAAACTGAAGGCCAGTGTGGCTTGTTGCCTGGTCATTACTTTTGCCCTCTGAATGCTGAGAAAGCAAAGATTAATTCCTACAAATGATTTCTCTTGGGAATAGATGGCTGCAGCTGCACAGCACATGCCTGTATCTGCATGCTATTCTTACCAAAAGTTCATATATGAATTTGTATTTCAGAAAGTATTCAGACCCTTTCAAGTGTTCCACATTTTGTTGTTTCAGACTCATCTTAAAATGAATTCAATTAAATGGTTTCAGTCTACATTCAGTATTCCACAAGGATAAAATTAAAACAATATCACATTTACATCAGTATTCAGATCCTTTGTTATGACACTTGCAACTGAGCTCTGGTGCATCCTGCTCCTATCAGTGGCCATTGAGATGCTCCTACAGCTTTATTAGAGTCCACCTGTGCCTAATTTAATCTACTGAATTTAATTAGGAAAGGCACACACCTGTGTGTATAAGGTCTTACAAGTTGGTGGTCTGTGTCAGAGTGCAAACAAAGCCATGGGGTTGAGAGAACTGTCCACAAACCTGCGAGACAGGATTGTGTCAAGATACAGGATACAAGAAAACTTCTGCAGCATTGAAAGTGCCTGAGAGCATGGCGGCCTCTATCATTCTCAAATGGATCCACTGGTGATGCTGCACTAATCTTCCTGTCAACCTCACACTCAGTGGGACTATTGCTATGAGCCATTCAGTCCTTGTCAGTAGCAATATGTCTAACACCAGCTTGTGAGTCTCATGTATTACATACATGAATCATAGAGATAACCTTCCGTGAAAGTGCATAATTGAAACTTGCTAACAGTTTTAGCCCTGTACCATCATTTCTTAGCACTCACCCAAGGTCTGAAGCTATTTCCCAAATCCTCATAGACTCTTCTTATGATGTAGATTTTAAAAAGTAATCTTGTCCAGTCCAGAAAAAAAAGGTGAAAGATTTTGCTTTTTAGAAAAATAAAGATGGCAACAGGAAATGATGTCGTCTCTCACACTTTTTCTGAGCCACTTTCACACAAAGCTAAAGTAAAGAAGTCATTTCCTTTCACCATATTTGTTTATATGAGATGAATGGACATAACTGAGAAACGGATTAAAATTATATTATTCCTGGACCAGATTATTATTATTATTACAATTTTTTTAGAAGAGACCGTGAGGACTCAGGAAAACACCTTAAGAATTTTGGTGACTGCTATGAAATGATGCTACAGTGTTAAAACAGTTGGCAAGTTTCAAGTTTCTATACTTTCATGGGGGATTATCTCTGTGACTCGAGTGCATGTAATAGAGGCGAGTCACAGGCTGGAGCTACAGTAAACCAATAGGAGCACGATGGGTAGACTGTGAATAGAAGCAGCTGAAGTGAGTTTCCTCTGTAGCCTGGCTGAGCTCAGCCTTACAAATGGGGTCCAGAGTTCAGACATGTAGATGGACCCCCAAGTAGAGCTGCTGCTCCTTCATGTCAAAAGGAGCCCGTTGTGGTGGTTTGGGTATCTGATCAGGATGCCTTCTGGGTAACTCCCATCAGAGGTTTACCCGGGCCACATCCCACAGGGAGGAGGCTCCAGGGTAAATTCATACATGCTGGAGAGATTGTATATCTTATCTACCTTGGGGTCCCCCTGGAGGAGCTTAAGAACGTTGCTGGGGAAAGGGACATCTGGACTGCTCTGCTAAATTTGATGCCCTTGTGGCCCAACTCTGGAAAAGTGGTTGATAATGGGTGGCGCTCCATGGCTTATCAGGTTGGCTAGAAGTCTGGGGAATACTTGCAGCCACAAGCATTTAGGAGTCCAGTTTGTTCTCATCCTTTATCTTGGGCCCATGTACCCCGTTTGCCTGTGGACCTAAGTGTTCAGGAAAATTTATGTCACTAAGATATTAAAAAGTCTTGGCTCTCCTTGTTGTTGGTGATTTCCAAAATGTTTTATGCTGGTTTATCTGGCAATCTACTTTCAGTTCTTTGGTCTGTTACACAAGTCTCAAATCAGAGTTCACAAAGATTAAAATGCATAAACCAAAACGTCTGCCAGTTAGGAGTTCCTCCAGGTGACTTATGGTGGTGAACTGACACTTATCCAAGTGGTGCTTGCAGCCCACAATGTGATGTGGACTGGACATGTCCAGCCCTGGCTGCTGACTGCCAGAAGCCTTGAAGAATTAAAGATAGGATCAGTGTTCTTGTTAAGAGGTGATGGGTCCATTATCCTACTGCTCAGCGTTTTGGAAGGCTGGTGTGGAGGACTGAAAGGGTGTCACAGATGTTCACTGACGGAACAAACACAGGCCTTCTCATTCATCCTGAATGGGGACCAGAACCAGGTGGAGCTCAGAAAAATGACACATCAATGAGCAAAGATTTAGTTGGATCTGGTTGAACCTTTTGTGTAAAGTAACTCGACATCATCCGGCGATGTGTTACTCCTGATCACTTTGTAACATGAACACA
>NW_018128093.1:565425-575560 GCF_001952655.1 Monopterus albus
CACTGCTGCACGATCACTTTGAGTTGTACAGTCCTGTCTGTGAGGATTACAAACCTCTGTGCTGTGTTTTGGTGTCTGATAAACACACGGATGGTATTTCATTGTCTGACGGAACAGAAACAACACACTGCATTGTTTCACATAAGGCAAACGTCTGTGTGAAAGCAGCATCACTGCTGTGATGCTGCCCAGCACTGCAGGTGGTCTTTAAAGATACTGCTGGGGCTGTTGCTCTGCTTGAACTTCAGGTAACCTTCCCCTTTACCTTGACCGTGACACACTGAGACAATAACTACAAAACGTCAGTCTCAAACACAACCACGGAGCCATATAAATTCTCCAGTGGTGTTAAAAATATTTTAAAAACAGTATGGATAGGAGAGTCCAGGACAGTTAGACTAAGCGTTTCTATATGTGAAAGGTCCTTATACACTATGTCACCCTTTTCAGACACATACATTTGTTTACACAAGTGTCTCCCACAGCTAGAAACACCAGAGAGCTATTTTTCCAGTCTGTGAGGTTAACAGGCAACACTTGGAAGCAGCTCCACTGCCAAAGAATAGAGACCATGTTTGACTTTATGTGGTTGTTGTTTGCTTGTTTTATTATCCAGATTGTTTTTAATGGAGATATGAGTTCTGGCCCAGAGTGTTCTGGTGGCATCTCCAACTGCTGTGACCTTGATGTTTAGTTCACTCTATTTCATGCCATTCCCTCCATTCTGTTACCCAACATGTGCTGAGACTCTTTCAGGTCAAATAAAGGCAAAATGTGGTAAGAATTAGTTTAAATGGAGCAGCTCCACTCTCACTTATTGTGCAGTCAATTTTAAGATTAGCGCAGAAAGGGGACATATCTACCATAACTACAATCTGTAGTTTTAATTCAGGACTGGGAATGTGTTCATTGCTGCCGTTGGTACTAACGTAACTGTAATCAGCAGAACTGATGTTGTTACAGTAGCTGGACACCGTATCCATGGGCAGAATCTCCAGAATCTGACCGGAGACCACTGGCGATGCTTGCTGTCTTAAATACAACTAACAGTTTTCTGGTGCTCTATAATTGATATTGGTCCAATTCATTGTATTCGTTGTCATTCATGCTGCATGATATTTGTATTCATTCATCTCCAGTTGTGTTGTTATGGAGTACCTGGTATGATTTACCTCGGTATTGGGGGGGACCACTGTGCAGCAGCGATGTCCCTGGCCAGGAGCACAGCCAAAGGTAGCTAAAGAAAGGACTGTGTCTATTTTTACACAGAATAAACAGTTTGACAGTTGATAATATATTGTGTAATTGACCTAGTACGTGACTTTCGAATTCACCACCCCTCTCTGAGTCTGTGCCCCAGCCTGGCCACCCTGCCCAAAACATCCTAGATCCACCCCTGATTGTATCACTGATTTTAAACAGACCTGTTTAACAAATATCTCCAGGAACTCCTGGTAACACTTTAACAGTCCCATATTTTCCAGATAATTTACCTGCATCTTTCCTCATCATTTTCTAAAACATCAGTGGTATTTAGCTCTAAACTAGAAGGAAAGAAAGCCAAGAAGGCCACATGCATATTGTGCTAAAAGGGAAAAGCTTCAGTTATTTTAAGCACCCACCTGTTATATTTGAAATAAAAAAAAAAAAAGGAAAACTATCTAGGAGGTAAATGAAAAATAAGCCACAATCAACAGCAGCCGCTGGGGTTTCCTAGAAAACCTAACAGAACCGTCTTGATTTTAAATAGATAGAAGATGTGCCACACTGAGTCAATTATTAGGCCGAATATAAGAGTCAAAAGAAACAAATATTTGGTTTAAAGTTTAAAATACACTTTACAACAAGCAGCTAAAGCATCCAGGTAAGAATGTAGTTCAACCAAACATCAGTTCAGTTCAAATGTACCAGTACCAGTAACCACAAGGATCTATAAAGTTATGTAGAGTTTGAATTTTAAACACCAAAGTCCAAATTATTTTTAGGCAATCAGTCAAACCTCCAGGAAATTAGATGGGAAATATGGGACCTGTAAAATAAAGCCTTGCCGAACTCTCGGGATCTGTCCCTCTTACACACTCCTGTTTGCATTTCTGTATGTTTAAAATGAATTAACATCATCCTAATATAAATACCATTGTACAGCTTTGTTTTATGCATAATTGTTTTACTGATCCAACTCAGTTATACCATTTAAACTCTGCTTTAAACCTGTGCAAAGTACAGGGCAGCACATGGGGCTGCAACTAAATTTAGTCCCTTGTTTCTCACTGCTTACAGACATTAAACATTCCACTGTGGTGGAAACATCTTAAAAACACATTTTTCCATTGTCTTACCCTCAAATCACAGTAAACACAAGCCATCAGTAGCATCCCCCGCCCTCTGCGCCATGTCCCACTGATGCACTTTGATTAAATGCTGCAGGGAGTGAAGAAGCAAAGCATGAGAAATGCAGGGAGTTCACGTCTTGGAGTCGCTCTGGATGGAAATGCTTTTGATCAAATGGAACATGCGACATGTTTGTGACACCTGAAGTCTGTTCATAAAGTGCTTCAAATATGCACATGGTGAGGATCACCCTTCAGGATGTGCTTGTGGCTCATAGTGGGCGGAGACAAACGCCTTTCACCGCTGAGACAGAGCGGACGGGTAGTGGAGCCGCAGCAACATGAGACTCTACACTCAAGAATGCTCTGCTGCATATTTCCACATTAGCCTTGATCCAGGGTTGTACGTGGTGTTAGAAATTCAAATGTTCATTGACTGAAATCTGGAGCGATGTTACTTTAGGATAAAAGTGTAGACAGAATGTCTAAATGTTTTGCAGCATCACTAATCTTATGCTTCGTGTGTCTGTAGTGCAAAACACAAGGCTGGATCTATAAAGGACTCGGTGGGTCAGTGGTGATGGTCCGGCTCAAATTCCCATGGTCAGTTTTTTCCTTTTATCACAGTCCACCACTGAGAACAGATGTGCATTGGGTACGGTTAAGTGGTTACCTCTGGTGCGAGGGAGCTATCGTGATCCAAGTTATCCCTGATTGAATCCAACAGTCAGTTGCGAAAACATCTGAGCGCTGAAGTGAATTAATTCTAGCTAAAGTTTGTTGTCAAGACTTCGTGCTGCCGATGTCCCAGACCTTCTGACACGTTTCACTACATGTCAGTCCCTTCCACTCAGAAGATTTACCTTCACAAAATGATCACAGTCACATGTAAAGACAATATTCCACAGAGCATGACAATACATTTTTGCTATTGACAAAAGTGAAGGGTGGAGGTACAGTATTTACTGACTATCTTGGATCATTTCCCAAATATTCTGTATCTTGAATCAAGGCTTGTTACCTTGTTCTAAGTGGTTTGAGGTTTTTTGTCACAACATATTGGTGACTTCACCTTTTCAGGTGTTAAACAGCTCAAGGTCTTCAGTTCATGTTACTGTTATGACTGATAAATCATGACTTTATCAAGTATCGCTGCCATTTTGCCATTATTTTAAAGAATGATGTGAAACCTGTGTTTTGCAGGTTACAAACACTTTAGAAACTGAAGCCCATTAATCCAAATGCAGTTTGTAGGCTTTGTGGGCTGTTGGGCACGTTAACATCACAATACTTTGGTCATATTCATAGAGGGAAGAGGAAAAATAACTGGGACAGGGACTGATTACACCACTTGACACAGAGGGAGACACTCCTACCTTAACATGCAGTCTGGTCGGTGCAGAACTCTCAGGTCCTCTCATTGAGCTTACTGTGAAACACCACACAGACAGTGAGCTGAAGTGCATCTTCCTTGGTTTCATATGCATTAAATTAACGCATAGTGACCCCAGTGCAGATGGAGCCTTGAGCAACCAAACCCTGGACAACAGGTAATCATTAGAGAACAAGGAGCGCGCTGTATCGTGGCTAACTCTTTCCTCACTTTCACCCCTTGAATGATTTAATCATTTTCACCATTTTAAAGGCAGACCTAAAGATTCTCTTCCTACAGAGACTGCTCTCAACACGGTGGGCAGAGATGAGAAAAGTGTGTTTCTAGGTGGATTCCAGGGATTTTCATGAGGTTTTGTGTTTGTAATTCAATTTGGCTGGAGTCAGCTCTTTAAAAAAGCTTGTAGCAGAACATGAGGAACTCAGTTGGCTCCGCAGGTGGTCCTTGTGTACTGTATTTTAAAATACTGAATGTACCAAAGATGCTCGGTTGTTTTTCTTCTCTGATTATTTTACAACTAGCAGGCGACCCTCAGCCGCTGTCTCTGTGTGGCTGAAGGGTGAAGCTACCCAGGGGTCCTGGAGCAGAACTCACTACAACATACACAATATACACTCACCGGCCACTTTATTAGGTACACCTGTACAATTATATACACTTCAATCTGACACTTCCACCTTAACATCGTGTTTGTGAAGCTCAAAATGTTTCAGTTTTCGGTGAAATTGTCATAAATGTATAAATTCTATAGCGCTGGGGAGTGTTAATGTGCTGAGCTTATTAAATGCTGACAGGTGTGCTGATTGTTGTAATGACAGAATCCACGCTCATGTTGCTCCTTTTGTTTCCAGTATGAGTGAGAGCACATCTGCACTGGTGAACGTTAGCGTGCTGTGTAGTGACACTAGTTAGCGTGGTCCTGTATATACTGTACGTATGTTACATTTGGCATGGCTGTGGGTTGTTATTGACTTGAGGATTGGTGGTTTGACCAAGACACTAAACCTTTCTTTCCTCATGCATGTATCCTGCCTCCTCTGGTCACACAAGAGGAGAAACCCTGGAATGTTCTGGGCCTCACCGTGTGGTTTGCATGCACAGTAGTTCACTAATTGACTTTGAGCAGAATCATATGATAGCCTATTATTATCTTGTAAGCTGAAAACCTGTCATTAAAAAGTGATTTCTTCTTATTTTTGTCACTGGTTTCCAGCAAAAGCACAAAAGGTGGGACATGTAGTTTTTACTGGTATTTTAAAGTAAACCAGTCATTTGGCTGATCGCTACTGGAAAGCCACTACCAGTATTAATATGTAAGGAATGCATAAATTAGACTACAGCCGCTGTACCAGAGACTAATTCTTCATGTCCAGCACACCTGGCCAATGAAGCGGATTCAGACTTTTTCCGTTAAATGGAGACAATGCAACTTTTAAATATGAAAAAAAAAACTGCCTTAATGAGCAGTAGAACTCACCTCAGTGCTGTTGATGTGCTCAGTGTCTGACAGAAGTTAATGTTTCAAACTTTGGACAGATTTTGCTGCGTTACTGAGCTAATCTGCCGACGCTGCGACTCTGTTTTAACTCTACATTTTATCAGTAAAGTGACACTTTAAACATGAGACCTGATGTTTTTTGGCAGGTTATTAGGAACGCTCAGCTAAAACGTGGTCAGTCCCATCCAGCAGTCCTCCGTCATGAAGGTGATAAAGTTCAGTCTGTGTTCAGAGAGGTGTTGATTCAGAAGCTGTGTGTGATCACTGTGGTGGCTGCAGCTGAGCTCTACTGCATCACACACAGAGGTGTTTCACTGATATAGCTTACAGTTCGTAAATGGGGTGGACAGCTTGTTTCCTTTACAAGTTTGAACAAGTAACTCTTGAAAATGAAGGTTCACTTACTTTGGACAGAACTTGCTCAGGTGTCAGCTGCTGCTCCAGATTTCATATTCCAGTTTCACCTCAACAGCAGTGATGACTGAAAACCTGTTGAGATCATTCAGCAAGTCATTAATCAAAGTCACTGGGATCCAGTTTGTGCCAGTTCATCCTTTTAATCGCTAACTATTTAAAACAATCTGTCGAATTAGTAGAGCAGCACTTTGTGTTGAATGTGTGTGTGTACATCACACGATGCCAGCGTCTGACAGCTGAATAATGCGGAGCAGCACAGGCCTTCACTGCACTTCTCCTGTACCATCTCGCTTCTCCAGCAGCGACCCGTCACTTCCTGTACACTCACTCAGATTTGCACTGACACATTCATTGTTGTGTTCCTCTCACTACAAACGCCATCAAACCGCCCACAAATTGAAAGTTACTCTTCAATCTGAGACATTCTGCCGAGGTGTTTGAAACAGGCTCAGGCCTTGGTTGGATGCACTCAGGCCAACAGGATATTATCAACACATGTATGAGCTCAGTGTCTGTTTCCACTATTTTAACAGAGAAGCTGACCATCAGTGTAATCCTCACAAACCCAGTGCATCCACTGAAGAGACTGTGGTATGGTTGTATATTTAATGTTTTGGTTTTGGAGAATGAATGGAATTCAGTAGAACAGCCACAGGAACCATGTGTATGTCTGTGCATGCATGATGAGGGAGTGTACATGTGTTTGTGCATAGTCTCCCTGTGGTTGGGCTGGTATGTGTTGAGCAGGGAAGTCTTCCAGCACAGCGTTTGATTCGGTTGAGATGGCTGAGGGATGGTTCACTCTCCTGACACATCAGCTACGACCCATCTGGTTCACGGTCTCCTGTGTGTGTGTGTGTGTGTGTGTGTGTGTGTGAGAGAGAGAGAGAGAGAGAGAGACAACTGCTGTAGTAGAATGGGGAGTTAAGAGCACTGCTGCTAAATATCTTGTTCCTGTTAGCTTGGACTCTCACCTGGTCCAGGTGGCTGAGGACCTGTGCTTCCATTAACCAGGTGTTTAGTGCTGAACTCCACTATGGTTTCGACCAAACTGGTGCTTTACTTGAAATATTATCATTTTGTAAAACTTCCTGAACAGTATTTCACAACCAAATTATGTAACTTTTACTTTGGTTAAAATCTAAATTGTCATCTAATCAGCTCCATAAAACAAGTTTCAGGTCAATAACAGGCATTTTTAATCCATTTGAAGAGTTTAAGGAGCCTTTTCAGCCTGAAGAGGAGCATGTGTTGCTCTATAACACACCAAATTTGGAGATATGATGGAGGTGGTTTTTATCAGCCCACAGGCGTTTTTATTAATGACACCTTGACTTCACACTATTAACAGCAAGAGAGCCGAGGCCTCAGGAGAAGAACTGTGTGAAAATCTGATGCCATAAAAGCAAAAGCAGCAAGTCTAGCAGCAGGACCTTGGAGCTGTGGAAGCTGCTGCAGACGGCTGAGGGACAGGGAATTAACCAGAGGAGCAGACCTGTTCATCATCTACACCACTTAGTCCTGAACAGGGTCACTGGGGGGCTGGAGCCAATCCCAGCTGACACTGGGCGAGAGGCGGAGTCCACCCTGGACAGGTCGCCAGTCATTTGACAAACTTGTAAAATATTGCAAAAGCATGTTTTCACTGTGTCATTACAGTTTACAGAGGGTAGAGTGATGGTGAGATGGTGATTGTATCCATTTAAAATGTGAATACTTTACTTTCTGAAGCCACTGTACTTGCCATCGTACACTCGTTCCAGGACAGTCAAAATCAAAATTCATCAAAACCAAGTTCATAGTGACAGCATCAAGGAGAGATTATAGGAAGGAGGGGATGCAGAGATAAAGAAGGAGAGGAAGAGCAGATTGATTTAAGGAGGAGGAGGGAACACAGGAAATCTGTGAGGATGGGTTCTCATTACTAATGAGGGACAGATGACAGCGGGGCACTATGGTGTGGCGCTGCACCATAACTGAAGGGGAGAAAAGAAGGTCTAATGTAAACACACAGAACTTTGGCCTCTGACTGAAGCATAAACAACCAAATATCATTCAAAGCAATGTGCGAGGAACAATCTGCGACAGACCTCCAGCCTGGAATTAGCTTTGCCCTGCTCCATCAACATAACGACGTCATGCAAGCAGCTGGTTTCAAGTCAGAATGTTAGTTTGAGACTTTTGCATCAGATTGTGGGTGGAAAGTGGGAACTCCAGCGTTGCACCCCCTAAAATGCAAATGATGTCCTGCTGTGCAGGCAAGTCAGAACACTGCCGCCCTGCCTCGTGGCTGGCCAAGCCAGTAGTTTAGACTGTTGGAAGCAAGCTAACGCACAACACATCTGTCTTTATCCCTGAAGTAATTTGTGTGCATCGTCCGATCACAGGATGTGGATGGAATGAGACTGAAGAAAACCAAGAGAGCACCATTGTGTCTGAAGTATTTGTGCTTTTCCCGGCGTCGCTGCTCGAGCTGGACTCAGTCTTTTCTTCAGCCCAGCAGGACACCCATCATGATGAGATACAGGCAGGAACATTCAGCAGAACAGAGAATGAAGTAACAAGAAGAGACGTCCTAGAGAAAAGCAGGAGGTCGTGCTGGCAGCGTACTTTAACATTTTGATCTTTGCCTACTGTTCAACGGACCCTGATAAACACAGTGGGTTTTGCAAAGATCTGAATCAACAAAAATGGTAGCCAAAACTCACCAGTGTAGTGTAGTGGTGGCTATGAAAAGGCTGGACCTGCGTTCTAGGATAGGTTGGTTTTGTTTTGGATAAGTGATTCTTTGACATCTCATCCATAAATTCAATTCGTCTTCGTTCAAACAACGCTCTGACAAGGTTCAGTCTACGTCAAGTTTCTATACTTTGGAAGATGAACAAAAGTAAATATGAAGAAATAACGCTGACCGTGTCACTAGCTTCCACGCTTCTTTGTTTACAACTCTGTTTACCGTAGCGGATATCTGACATCACCAACATGATGTTGGATATGACAAACCAGAGGGGAAAGAAGCTCGTCTGCTGGAGAGCTGAGCCGGGTCGGTTGGCAGTGGGAAAGCCATCAGAAGCCAGTTAAAGGCCGGTTTAGTCGGGTATAGAAATACTCATGAATCCATGGTACTTTTGGTGGGAAAGTAGTATAACTGTGTGTCTCCTCCCTCCCGTAGCGTTTCCTCTGTCCCTGTACCTTTCTGCAGGTTGCCCTGGCCCTGGAGCTCTATGTCTCTGACGAGCAGTCACCAGCCACATCGACCTGACCAGTGTTTGATTGTTGTGTCTTGTTGCTTTTCTTTTCTTTTGTCTCTCCTCTATCCACTCACCCCAACCGGTCGAGGCAGAAGGCCGCCCACCAAGAGCCGGGGTCTGTCGGAGGTTTCTTCCGTTAAAGGGAGTTTTTCCTCCCCACTGTCACCAAGTGCTGCTCAAGGGGGATTTGTTGGGTTTTCCCTCTATAATACTGTAAAGTTGCCTGAGATGATTGTTGTGAATTATACAAATAAAACTGAATTGAGCTCTTGTGAAGTCATCTCTCAGACACAAATGCAGAACTACTGTGCTGTCACTCTACACCAGACTCCCATGGATGTGGTCAACTTTGCGGTTGTTTCCCACTTCCTAACTTCAAGTCAGCGTTGACTTCTTTTAAACAATAGCACGTTCTCTCCCTGTAACCCTGACCAGTTAACTTTAGTCACGGCATGGCAGATCAGAAAACATTCATTGTGAATTTGGTAATTTTTCATTTTCGTTTCATTTATAACGTGGCACTGACAAACTAGGTTGTTCTGACAACACAGGCTCTGGGAAAACTTTGGAAAGCAGCAACTAACAAGCTGTTTTGTTTTTACTCCAGAGGACGTGTGTACCAGTGCCAACACACCTGCTGTTACACAATTTTAGATTTGATTATCTGCTGTTTCATAATAGTTAATACTGGAGAATGATAATAAAATGTAGAGAAAGTAAAATGTTTTCACTGCTGCTCTTTTGCAATTTCAGATTTCAATTGACACAGAGGGACTGAAGTAATAATACTTTATATCAGTGATGGAAACTCGCAGTTTTCAAACTTTCATTATGTCCTCAGATATGAGTAGATCAGGCGTGACTCAGCTACCGGGCTGCAGCCTGTATCAGTGAATAGTCAGAGTTTTGAATGTCACTCTTGTGATTAGGATAAAATATGGAAACAAGAAAATGCGTTATTTCATTTGATTTCTGTAATTTTGCTTGATACTTTGTCGAACGTCCAAACAGACGTATCTGACCACCAGGAGTCGTCCTGAACAGTGCAAAGAGTTTCCTCATTAGAGCTTTTCACAGAGCTGCCAAGAGCAACTTCTGGTAAAAATCTGACCTGAGGCAGCAAGAGGGGCCATGTTGACCCCGCTGCTGCGGGGGTCGTCCTGAAAGCCTGTGCTGTCAGTATTCAGACCCCTTCACTTCTTACACACACTGAAGACTTAATTCAGATTCTGGTGAGCTGCTTTTG
>NW_018128093.1:575609-576348 GCF_001952655.1 Monopterus albus
ACCAACCTCTAAATCAGCCTTGGTGCCGTATTTTAGACAAAATGACTTCACTTTTAAACTAAAGCCAAAAATACTGAAGTTTTCTTCTCTATCATCGAACATCAAAACCATATTTTCCTTCTAGGCCAAACCCTGATTTAATAGCACAAGACAGCTCTATAAGATGGACGTAGGAGTGAGTTTTAAACTGCTGTGAAACATCAGAACATTCGCACACCGAGTTCAGAGCCACTGACGTTCTGATCTAAAATCCTCAGGCTTTTAAAAATGACAAAATCTGATGTATCGTTGTGTCGACGACACATAACACATCAAATCTGTGCTGAGGAGGGTTTAAAGCTTTTTCTCTATCAGGATACCTGGGGCCAAAATTCCCCTCTCACAGCACCAATACATCAGGCAGAATATTTCACTGACACCTGTAAAACCTGGACTCTGTGCAGACCCTCGGCCAGTAGGATCCAACACATCAGCTCACATAATACTTCACAGTATTCACCCTGGATCAAAATCTGAGGCACACACCTCACACACCTGAACTACATTTACATTGCGTGGGAAGCTGCTCAGCCACCATCAGCTCCACAGTCTGCTGATGAAATGTGAACGGTCGGCAGCAACAATTGACACCAAGGTTTGCCAGGTTTCCTTTTTTATGTGCAGCGTAGGCAAACTCCCGGTGATCTGAGACGCAGAAGGTGCAGACCAGCTGTGTGGTTACACAGCAGAACCTCTGTTC
>NW_018128093.1:576402-588990 GCF_001952655.1 Monopterus albus
AAACTCTGATCTGACACAGTGTAGCACGGTGGAAGCCACTGCCTGCATCGCATAACGGCTAGAATGGAAGAAGATGCACTCCAGGCCCCTACTGCTGAAGGACAGCAGCGTTCAAGCCTGTCCTCAAACAGCAACGAACACAAGAAGCTACATTACATTTTCTTTTTGATAGTAAATTAGTTTACATCTTAACGTGCTCATACACAGTCTACTACAGGGTTTATACAGTAGTTTTAACCTTGAAATGCAAACACACGGACTCAAAACAGTTTTATTGTCTGGAACAGGGCGTTTCAGGGTCCCCTGCTGTAACTGAGAAGCAACCTGAGGACCACTGTGGCGGCAGTGGAACCTGCAGAAAGGATTTAGTCGGGGGGCTGGTGAAGATCTTGGGGTGGTACAGTACAAAGGCGAAACAGCATAGTGGAGTTTCAGGCTGTGCAAGTTAATAGAAAAGTAAAGATACCATATTACAGTATAGTGTAAAATAAACTGTGTGAATATCACATTATGAGACCAGTCAAGGAGTCATTAATTATTAATTCCAAATCAGATGCATCATCACCAATAAATCATGTGTAAGTTGTTTAAATATTAATTATCTGATAAAGGTTTCATTTATGTCCACCACATCATATTTCAAGTATCTTTCATTCTTTGAATCTGAAATTTTATCTAAACATCCAGATTCTGTGGCTTTAATTCTAGGTGTATCTGTATTTTAAAGAATAAAATATTAAAGTCCTGATGCAAAAACCTACATCAGATGTCCAAATCACCACATCGGGGCTGAAGCTGTCTGGTCCCAGAGGACTCCAGGTTTCCAGTGTGCCTGCAGCGACAGCAGCATTTCTGTGCTTTTACACGTGTGCTTCAAGTTTATAAGTGATGATACGCAGTAACACAGCTGTAAGCAAATACAGATATGTGACTACTTACTGTTGGTTCTTTGCTTTTTATCATTTTATCTGTCAGAAAAAAGAATGAACAGAAAAGAGGGACGTGGAAAAAAGAGGGAGAAGAAGCGGCTACAGGTCGACGACGTGGCTACCAGCTCGCCCAACAGAACAAGAGACACCACCGGAGAGCATGGAGATCCCTGAGGCTGACAGACAGAGTTCACCAGGATGCCAGATAGATGTTGGAATGTCATTCAGCTGATGTAGACCAAATCATTGTTTAACATTTCTAATCAGCCGAGTCTAATCAATCTACAATTGTATTAAAACACAGCCACTCACCAGAATTGTGTTTACAGCAAACTCAGAATGAAATGTTAGGATTACCTTGTGATGGATGGGACTTTGGAGTTGAATTTCCAGCCAAGAACTGTAGCAACTTGGTGGTAGTCGATAAACAACTGTGCCTTCATGGACGGATCTGGTCTCAAGTGTAGAGTTGAGAATCTTAAGAATCTGCAAATGTCTCTTAATTGTCAGCAGCAGCCTTTGAACAGTTAGGAACAAGTCGTCAGTCTGGCTTTGACATGTGCACTTTGGTCTGAACTGTGTGGTATCACCTGCAGGTGATCAGGTAGGCAACATGTTTGAGACAGTGTATACTATACTGGTGACAGATAATAAGCCTCACTGTTTGAGAAGCAGCTTCCTCTTCCTGTGCAGTCAGTGAACAGTCATGAATGTGTCCTACCTGCTGTTGAAGGCGTCCTCATGGGCGGATCCAAGGGGTGGCCAAGGGTGGCCAATTGGATTGTGGAGGTGGCCAGTACCTGCCAGAGGCACAATGTGATGCTTGTCAGTATTAATGAAAAATTAAATATAGAGTCAAATTGTTGCCTTAAATACGACAAACATTCTTCTGGTCAAACTATTTCAAATTGGTCCAATTTTATATCATGCATGCCGCGTGATATTTGGATTTCTCCAGCTGTGGAGTACTAGACATGATTAACCTTGGGGGCAGAGATGGGTGCTAAGCATTAAAAATTACTTTCTTCCATGTTTTTCAAATGTGCCAACCTGACCACCCCACTCAAAATGTTCTACATCCGCCCCTGGGTGATGCAGAAGAGTGAACTGGGAAACTAAAAAGAAAGCAACATAAACAGAAATCACGTGGATTTGTAGCTGTAACCACAGAGGAGCCAGTCATTGGAGGCGTTGAACCCTCTCATGTCACTTTGCCAGGCTGTTTCTGATCGACAGATGTTGTTATAGACAAAAATGTTGCCTATTGTTTCCTATGGTGTCGTGTTCTTCATAAAAAGAAGGAATTCCCACACAGTCGAACATGTTACTAAAGTTCACCGTCACTGTTTAAGCGTTTTTCAACGTGCTGTGCGTGAACCAGGCGGCTGAGACGTTGTACTGTCAGAATGAAAGCCGTCTGTCCAGTGTCCGCCTGTCTCCTCTGATGTTGCACGTGACTGAAGATGTGGGTATTCTTCCTTCTCTTCCACAGCTGTTTGTTTAGTGGCTGGCTTCTGTCAACTGAATATTTATCAGTATTTGTGTAGGACATATGGGACTTTATTCCATAACATAAATGTATGTTTCAATAAATGTATATATTGATGCAGCTGCCACAGTGTGTTTAATGATGCAGGCCTGTGGCGTTTGGCGGAGAAGCCGGAATGACGCCTTTGGAAACACTGAGACTGCAGTTTCGACAGCAGAGGTTTCTTTCCAAACAGGGCAACAGTAAAATATCTCTGCTCATACTGGTGTGCACATACAATTACTGTTTTGGTGTTTTTGAATCTGAAGAATCTGTCAAGTAAACAACATGTTGCAGCAATTTATTTATTTTTTTGATCCTCTCTGGCACCTTTCCTTTGGTCTGGAAACCAGTAGTGGTTTTGCTGCTAATGGAGCAATTTTTGGTTGTTTTTCTCAAAACTGAAAATGTGCAGATCAAAAAGTGCAAGAAAAATGAAAAAGAGGCGAGAAGTGACACAAACTAACTGTTGTTTCAGCAGCACTTCCATGTTCAGTGTCAGTGCTCAGGTGCTGCTCTGTGGGTTAAAACGAGACTGTTTGGCTCAAAATAATTTGTTTCGATGTCTGAATTGCAAATAACTTCACAACTATATTTCAGTATGAAGCAAAAAAGGAAATCTCACATTTAAATACAGCACTAAAGCAGTACTCAATCAGATCTTGTAAAAACTTTCACTTTTCAAACATTTCCTACCTGCAAATTACATTTTAAAAAGCAGAAAAATGACTCATTACCAGAAAGTTAAACAGGATGTGTACACATCAGTTGACTAGCCACCATCAGTGGACTGTAAGTAGATTTAGTTACAAGTACTGAACTGCACTTATTGGACTTTCACTTTGTATTAAACTTTATACAGTTACAGGGCATTTCACTTTAGTTACTTTGCATCCATCCATTATCCATATTGCTTAGTCCTGAACAGGGTTGCGGGGGGATGCTGACACTGGGAAAGAGGTGGGGTCCACCCTGGACAGGTCACCAGTCTGTCACAGGGATGACATGTAGACAAACAATTACACACACTCCTACGGGCAGTTTAGAGTCACCAGTTGGCCTAAGCTGCGTGTCTTTGGACTGTGGGAGGAAGCCAGAACACCCGGAGAGAACCCACAGGGAGAACATGCAGAAAGGCCCCAGGCTCGAACCTGGAACCTTCCTGGCGTGGGGCGACAGTGCTAACCACCGTTCCATAAATTTCTGTTTATTATATATGAAGCCACTCAGCTGCACTTTACTCCCACCTTCACCAGCTGCAGCTATAAAATGATTATACATTAATGCATGACCTGCTGCTGAAACGGGCCACTCAGCGTTCTGACTACTTTTAGTCCAGTAATGTGCAGCTAAGACTCGCTACTCAACTAAAATTTGAAATGCAGGACTTGTAGCAGTATTTTTCCTGCCACTGCTACACACTACCCTGGCAGCAACACTGGCTGTGTGCGACAGTTGTCTCTCTACCTGCTCAGTCCTCTGCAGCAGGCTGCTCGTCCACCTCAGGGTCAGCACAGGCAATAAACCTGGAAGGTGGACAATATTCATAAAGCAGGATTTGAGACAGATTTAATGAATTACTCACCGAGGACAGATGAAAGTTGAAAGTCATCTTTTATTGCACAATAAAAGATCACACATACCATGTTTTGACTCATGAGATTGGTCCACATGGGGATACAGAGAGCTAAAATTACAAATCAGAAAAAGGAAAGAAAAATAATATATCCCCACCACAGCTTCTTTTGCCTGACGACCAGATTCTGTCTTTTCTGCAGTTTTTATGGGAACGTCCTTGTGACCTACACTGCACTGGGTTCAACGGGGCCAGTCAGATGTCATTCAACCCGCCCCACTGTCGTTACACAGAGGTGGGTGGTTTCACAGACTTGATTCAGAGGCGGCGATGACGTCCTTAACTCTCCTCACTGATCAACTGTCCATACCTGCTGTTGTCCAATGCAAATCTTTAGTTTCCAGCTCTTTTTCAGTGGCTCTGTTTCTACGTTGCACGGCTGTGGAGCTGTGCTCCAACCGCTGATGTCTCTTGAAAAGACAAATGGGAACAATGCAGAAAGAGGTAACTCAAGAGAAATGTCTGATCAGACGTGTGGCTTGATTCAGTCAGAGATAATTCCTGTATATTTACTCCACCTCTGACAGGCTCGTATTTTGCAGAAACAGGAGGTTTTTGTTACTGTACGCTGAAATCATATGAACAGTGGCAGTGAATTCTTAAACTACACATCAGAACGAGAAAGGAAAATACCCAGAAGTTGTAACTCTTACCACAAATCTGCCAGGTCCGCCGAGACAGCGATTCAGTGTCTGTGAAACCAGCCTGTCATGCATTAAGATGGAAACGCACTGACACGAGGATTTTCTCATTCTTCTAAGATTTTCTTTACAAGGCAAAACAGATTTTCAAATGTATTTATTTTTATAAAACATCAAATTTGAAACATCCATGTGACACATCTGTTTGTCCTGTTTGAAGCTCAACCTCGGGCATGTGTTTGCATGTTAAAGAGTCACGTGACCTGGTTCTATCGCCCTTTTCTTTATCCCACCACAAACCAAAGCTGGCCTCCCCCTACGGGGAGGTCAAAGGTCAAACAACCGACAGGCGATCAGTGTCTTGCTTAAGCACACTTCAGCAGGGAGGATTTAACAGTGGCTGCTCTGAATGAAGGCCACACACGAAACCCAGCAGGGGGACCTCACGTCACCAAGCACAGTGTGGTGGTGGTGACGTCGGCGGTCAGAACCACGTGCAAATCAAACAAGCATGTGAAGGTTTGGTTACCCCCCAGCGTGAACCAATCAGGACAACTAGTGACAGGATGGTAAGAAACACTTCTCAGGCTTCATCTGTGACCAAAACTAATTCTGTGCAGGAGGGAAAAAAAAAAACATACATATAAAAACAGGAATGAAGTCCAGCATCATTAATCAGCAAACGTGGATGCTGTTGATGCCAATTCTGAAACTGGATATGTATGACTGATCATCTGATACCATATGTCTGATTGCTTTTGTTTGTTGTTTCCCAACCAAACAAAAAACAAAAGGTGAAAACTTAGAGCAGTGATTGTGAGTTCTCATTCAAGTCTGCAGTTTCTGAAGCAGCGCAGACTAACTGTCATGTCTGCTGCAGAGACGGCAGGTTTTCAGTCAAAATACACTAAAAAAAAACAAACATAAATCCAGGTTTCTAAATGGAGCAACTGTTTGCTGCAGCTCAGGTTCTGCAAAAAACACTGAAGGTTCTCTCAGTCCAGTAATAACTGTGTGTTGAAATAATTCATTCCCACCTGATCACATCTAAAAAGCAGATTAGCAGGTGGTGTGGGCTCCAGAACAAGGCAGGTCATTGAACTCCATCATAACCAAAACGCTTTTGTCTTTCAGGAGACGTTCAAGAATAACAAAACCAGGCATCATTCAGTCATGATACAACAATGTGAGAACAACATCTGTACAATAAATACATTATTCATGTTGAGACAAATGCTTATACAACATTTTGAGGTGACTGTTCAGAAAAACATTTAAGTTAACCAAAATGATTTCAGTGAAAAGAGAGAACACTGGTAAAGGGGGCGTGTTGTGACACAGACGGGACGGAGCCTCCGGCTGCTGCCACTTACTGCATCCACACAACAAGCTGGTAACAGGAAACAACGTGCGCGCATAGGGTGTGGAGTTAAAAGCTGGGCTTTTCCTTTTGAAAGATTTGAGAAGTTAATTTAGCCGTGGTGCATAACAACTAGTTTCTCCTTCTGACAGACTAATGGTTTTTTAGGAATGTCAACAAACACACAAGACATATTGTGTGTGCATTATCATCACAGGCGTGACAGATACCAAGCCGAAGGCCTCGGGCAGAAAGAGGAGGGAACAAGGTAAGCTGCCGTCCTTAAAGGGGGTCTAGAGTGCTGCTCCAGTAACATTTGGCTCTTCACTTTTGTTGTGGGGATGAGAAACCAAACACTAATAAGAAGGTCGTAGATATCAAACACTTGTCTCTGAGTCCAACCAACAGTTAGTGCAGCAGAGGCGCCAAACAGCAGAGCAGCTGTGAACAGCCTTCCTGTCCATGTGTTGTATAGTTACAAAGTCCCAACAGTGACTAAAACCCGTAGTGTGTTTCTGATTGATTCCATTCATTACTGGCCATCAGCTTGGCCGAGCCTCTCGCCCATCCTACTGGGCACTGGTTGCTTGTTATGGCTGATCTCCGTGAGGTGACCGCTACTGCTCCGACTGGTTTCTGGACCACAACACGTTCACCCAAGGGTAGCTCCGCTGTGTGGGCCACTGCAGCAGGTGCCCGGGATTTACAGCAGAGCTACTCTGAGTGGTTTTGTTTTGGTTGGACTTTAACAAGTGTTTGATAAAAAGGGTCATATAAAGCCGCAGGAGGCCTCTTGCTCCAATCAACATCTTGTTGGAGTGAGCAGAATGCTGTCGTGGCTAATACTCATAACGGACAGTTTCCCTTTAACGAACAACACGGCATCATCTGCTAATGTTAAAATCCAAGATTTACAAATGTCGATCACTGCTCCAGTGATGATGTCACTATGGAAACCAGATGTTAACAAAGTGCACAAGTGAAGCCCACAAAAAGAGAAACCATGTAAAGTAATTTTAGAGGCACTGGCAAGAAAACAACCACTTTAGCTAACTCTCCATTTGTGCTTTCAGGGATGACTGATTGACTTTTCACCTAGTGATCTGGACAGTGGCGCCTTCGCATTCCTGTTGGCTTTCGAGGATAATGCACATCACCAAGGCTGTGTACACATACAAGAGAAGAACAGGCTGAACATAAACACAGTAACACGTCCCTATATGGAGATGTAACAGAACATCTATACAAAAACACTAGCTAAATAAGGCATTTTACTTTGAATAATACATAATAAAGGTAAAAGAGAAAGAATGTCATATTTGGTGAAAGTTTGTCAAAGCAACAGAATCATATAATAAATTATATGTAGCCACAAACTTGTGACAAGGCAACAACTGTGTGTTTGTCCAAGAACAGATGTGACTCGTAAGGACAGCAGTCGAACCACAGCTCCACAACGAAACATGTGCGCATGCATGCACACATCCACACTCTCCCGTCATCACACACTCTTAGACACACATAAAAGAAAGTAAAGACGGTACAGAAACGGGTTAACACTTACAAAAAAAAAAAAAAAAACGACACTGTGCAAAAATAATGTTTTCATGTATGAAAACAAAGAGTGAAGTCCAACATCATAAACATGTGACACGTCCCCCCGAAACACAGACCCTGTTGTGAAACGCCGAATAAAACCAGCGCGACTTGCATCTATTTAACGTACAGTATAGTGTGTTTGATACAGAAACACTGGGACTACCGTCGATGCAAAACCCCCCTCGCATTTGTCAAGTATTTTTTTTCCCAATGGAGACAACAAAAGGTGAAAGAAATAAACGGTGCCTTAAACAAAAACAGCAATGTACAGCAACAGATATCTACTTTTAGAAACTTAGTATAAAAACGCCTGTTAAAACTAATAGAGGAAAAGAAAGGAGACAAAGAGCAACAGCGAGGCACTCGGCCCAAGAGATTCACACCAGTGTATCCCTCCTCCTCCTCTTATCTGTTCTTCATTAGGAAAATACAGATATACTGGGCAGATGGTGGACAACACCAGTAACATCTCTGAACACTGAATCCCACGCTGACAAGAAAACAAGAACAGGATGGTCAGAAAATAAAAACAAAAAGATGATGCTACAGGTCATGACTGCAGCCATCTCTTGCACTGATGTTGAAATGTCCCATTGCCTCATTACAACTCTTCTCTTTTCTACCATCCCTCCACTCCAGTGTCTGCAGGACAGGATAGAATCAACTCTGCGCTTATCGCCCCCTGGTGGCCACACTCGGCTCTGCATGTCAACGTCCCGTGGGTCATTTCATCTGATTGGGCCTAAACACAAGGGACAATCTCTCAAAGTGGCTAAAAGTTACTTTCAGTTTAAAACTAAATCTTAACATGTTAATATCTAAAAAGCAGTAAAAGAAATTTATCTCATGATTGTTCTCTGCTTTTATCAACAGAAGCAAATAAAAGGTGGCGCTCTTGTTCTGAAAAGCTCAACAGCTGTGCTTGAATTCTGGATTCTTCTTCTAGTGTAAATGACATCAACTCTGAACTCCTAAAAGAAAGTTATAGCAGCAACGGCATAGCACTGACAATAAAACGAGTCAAAATTAAAATATGCATGACAGTTTCTAACGCATAGCGACCGGTAGTCAAAGTTCTACAATATTTATGCCTAGGATTTGTTACCACCACTTGTGACTTTTTTGAGCTTCTTGCCAATACACCAAAGGTTTTTTTTTTTAATTTCACACAATTCAGAGATTTTTAAAAGGGCTACACTGTATAAAATGTCTTTTGGCTGCCGTCTGTTTTCTTGGTAGAGTAGCTCTTGCATATGTTTACCAGTGTCTTGCAAATGTAGCAAGTGGGAAAAGGTGTCTTAGTGTCACAAACTTCCGGTTCAGACTCATGAGTCCTACTAAGACACACATCCAACTGAACACAGCCTGCAGGTTTTTCAACACTGCACAAAGGTAGTGGAGTGTGCCAGATGTCACAATAACAAGACAGTACTCAGGTGAACAGGCTCTGTTTCTGGCCTGGAACATAAAATACACAAGTGCTGCTCTGCTCTGCTTCTCTGAACTCACAAACCTCGGCATGAAATTCAGAAGCACTGTAGAAAACCACCTACGACAGCTGTGCCACAATATTCGCTCATGACTGTGCAAATACTCGGACCTTCTACCTGTGTCAGTACTACTGCCAACAATGTCCTCGGTTAGCACATCTTGCCTGCAGTGCGTATGTGTGCGTTCCTATTGAAAAGTGTTGCCACCCCCACCCCCGACTCAGTCTTGATGCAGAATGAAGGGAAAGAATACATAGAAGGTCATTTCTTACACTAGTTTTTTGTATACAAGGAGGGAGCGGAGAGGGCGAGTCGGCTCTTGGTATATAAACATGACCAAGTTGACTATAATCATTATTGTTATTATTAGTCATCATCATAATAAAAGTCTTTACATAGACATTGACTGACAGACACGGCACAAACTTTACACTGTTGCTCAGTCGAGAAAGAGAGCAACGAAGAAGACAGGAGGAGGGAGCAGGAGGTGGCTTGTCTCTGTCCTCTGCAGTTCGTCTGCTCCTCTACGCTTCCCCTCCTTCCATCTGTCTCTGCTTCTCAGCGTCCTGCACCTCCGCCTGTGTTGCCTCTACCCCACTCTCCTCCAAACATAACTCCTTCTCTTCTGTTGCTGCTCCCTCAGGATGCTTATGCGAGTCTGGTTCCTGGGGCTCTGAGGGTCCATCCCGTCCATCTCCCTGCCCAGGCTGGGGCTCTTCAGGTGGAGGAGGTGGGACTGGGTCTGGAGCTGAGGTAGGGGGAGCAGAAGGAGACGAGGAAAAGACTGGGTGGGACGTAACACAGTCCTTAACAGTACTTTCTCTCTCCTCAGCCTCGTCTGTCACCACCTTCTCCCTCTCCTCCTCTCTCTCCCCCTCCTCCCTCGCTCTCTTCCTCCTCCTCTTTGGGCTTTCTGGGGAGCCGTCCACTGCACCAGGAGGCATGGCGGGTAGCGCCATGATGCCACCATGTGGCAAGAACATGTGCGGGTACAGCAGGCCATGGGACATTCCCGGAATCAGGAAGGGGTTGAAGGTCAGATGGCTGCCAGTGCTGGTTCCAAGATGCGCGGAGCTAAGATGGGCTCTGCTGGTGGAGGTAACGATGGCTGTTGCCTCCACCCCGCTGGGTCTTTTGTTGGTTTCCGCTGCTCCTTTCTCTTCCCGGCTCCTCTCCTTTTCACCAACAGCAGCTGAGGGGGCAGTGCTCTCCCTCTCAGCAGGCGTTGTCGACGAGGGGCTGGCAGCCTCCGATGCAGAGGGTGCGGTTGTTGTGATGACCTTCACAGCAGAAAGCGAAGAAGAGGAGCCAGATCCAGAGGAGGAGGAGCTGGGGTGAGAAGGCGGCGGCGGTGGTGTGTGCGCCATCATTGCACCAACACTGAACAAGGCATGTTGCTGGATCGCAGCCCCATGGGGGTGCGGGATGCCGTGCAGCATCATGGGTAGCATACTCAGCCCGTTTTTGACGTCTTCCGCCGCTGCTCCAGCTCCTCCTGCCTGGACGGCTGCAGGGAAACCATGAGGGAATCCAGCTGCCATGATTCCAGAGATGGGAATTCCAGGAATACTGCCACGGAGGTTCTGCATGGCCACCATGGAGTCCATGCTACCGATTAAACTGCCATTCATGAAGAGGGGGGGGCCGAGGGCAGATGAGGAGGAATCAGAGACGGACAGGAGGGGTTTAGGCATCTCACTGCGAGGCCGTCGTCCACGGCGTCGAGAGCCTGGGTCTCTGTTGACTGGTTCAGTCAGGATCCGAGAAAACTTCCCCTCAGGGAGGAAACCCTGCAGGTTAAAGGTCAAAAAGTTACATATTATAAATCAGCTGGTGTTGACAAAGTATATCGACCTGGTAACAGAGAAGAAGCAAAAGACGAAGTGGAAGGTTAAAAAAAAAAAGAATTGTTTTTTGTAAAGGGCAGCTAACATAATTACTTAATGTTTAGATGTTTAGATTCACACTGCTGCCTGTACGAGGAGGTCGTGTGACTCTGACAAACACTGATAACGTGTCTTCTACTCACAGAGTGTTTGACCACATCAGCCCAGTCTGGAGCTACATAGTACTCCATGTTGGCATCAAGCCATCTGGAAAGCTCCTTTATGGCTGGAGCCATAGCACCACCAAGCTGCAACAAAGGGAAGGAACAAGCAGCTGATGTTACTTCCCATCACTGAACTTCATCAAAAAGGAGTAAAAATGTTAAAATGCAGATTAAGTGATGTGTGTAAGGTGTTAGCATGTTGTCTACCCTGCGCCCGGTGCCTCGGTGCACCACAGGAACCCTCTCCTCCCCTGTCAAAGTGTTGATATCCAGCTTTGTGGGGTCTTTACAGCGATGCCTCCTCTGCTTGGGGCGCTCCACAAAACCATGAAACAGACCTGCTCCAGACTGAACAGTGGGAAACAAGGAAGAGGAGGGTGGAGCGAAAAAAGAGCAAGTCAACAAGACACAGCTTCTGAGTTTATATATAAAAATGTGTGGTACTGTTGCTGCACCAAGCAATGGTAAGATAAATGGAGAAAAGACCACAACCCTCCAGTGTTTTCACACAAAGAAAAACCTTACGTGGGCAAACGTGGGTAGATCCATACTGTAGCCCGGGTTCTGTCTCAGCCACTCAATCATGCCTTTGCTGGCTGCTTCTCGGTCAATGGCTACGATCTCTGGCTGGGGTGGCGTCTGTGTGGGGGTGGGAGTAGAAGAGGAGGACGGTGTGGGAGGACCCGCGGCTCGCTCTGAGGGTGAAGGGGACGGCGAGGAGGTGGAGGAGGAGACTGAGGAGTGGCTGATCACCTCCACCCGACCCTATAGGAAGAAAGAAACACACACAGGTGCAGGTTTCAACATTTGGACATTCTGAGCGGAGAAAAGGATTTTCCTCTTTTTCCTTTTTATTCAACTTATGACTTTTTTCCCCCAAATACCTGCGTGGTTTCCCTCTGTCACACTGAAGCACAACAATTATAACTGCCCTCACAGGGAATAGGTGAAAAGGCCCTCCGCCCTCTACCCACCTGTGACTCGGGGAGGTGCAGTCCTCGGCTCTTGGTGAACTCAGAGTACAGAGCTTCCACGTTTCTCCTCCTCCCTCTCCTCCTCCTCAGTGAATCATCTCCCCTCAGGCTCCCATTAACTATTTGCCCTGTTACAGGATGGATGAGCCCGGCCTGTAGTATCCCAGCCATGTCGATTCCCACAGAGCCTGGTAAGGGTGCTGTGATCGGGGGCGGTGGCAGCTTATGACTGCTGATCCCTGGCGCGAGTACAGCCTCACCTGTCCCAATGCCACTGGTGGTGCTTATTTCTCCTGATGACTTGGTGAGATCAATGGCTGCTTCTTGCCAGCCATTAATCAACACAGCTCCTGTTCGGTGGGAGGGCGGGGGTACCCCCCG
>NW_018128093.1:589125-590596 GCF_001952655.1 Monopterus albus
TGTTTCCCCACCAAAACCCTGGCCAGCCGCTGCAGCAGCAGCTTCATAATCGAAAGACCTCCGACCTCCTGCTCGTTTGAGCTCGGGGAGGAAGGGAGGAGCCACCAGCCTCTCCTGTAAGAGAGGCAAGGAGGTGAGGCGCCAAGCTCCGCGCCCGCATGCGCCGCCCCGCGGCATGTACTGTCAGGGTGGACGGGGTGGGTGAGGGATAGACAAGAATGGGAGAGAGATGATGGCTTTGTTAAACATACATATGGACTGAGACACAACACAGTGGCAGCTGTCAACCAGACCTGGGTAAAACCATGAGCCTTAACGTATATTTTCACATTTACTCTCTCGTCTTTGGTTGCGAGGTGTCTTCTTTAGAAGTTTATGAGTTAAGATTTTCCAGTTTGTTTACCTCTGAATGAAACAGAGTTAAATAGGTAGGTTACAACCCATCTGTTCGCTGGCTCATGGATGAAATGACTGGACAAAACACACTGGACTGAAAACTAAACACTGCATTGTTCCCTAAATTAAGGGATACACAACTTTTGTTAAGTTGTGATGAAAGTAATCTTTTACCGTGTGACTACCTACCCAAGTCTGATATCAACACATATATAATATCAAGTACACATTACAGCGACAGGGAACTTTACAAAAAAGCAGCAAAACAATGATGTGAACTCGAGGTGCCCAGTGCCACCTGAAAAAACCCGGCTTGCATTTTGTATTATGCATAAACAGAACATACCTACTTCAGTCAAGACCTTTTATGTAATGAGCTATAAACCGAAAAGCTATATTACATTATATACTGAATGTGCACTGTATATACATGTAAAACATATTTTGATTATATGCACATTAGGATATCAGTAGATTTGATGGAGTTACATCTCACAGATGTGCCATCAATTATATCAACATCTTCTGGTGTAAAACCTGTTTCAGCTGACTGAAGAAACAGCCAGACTGGGAGCACAACAGGTACAAGTCAAAGTGAGGACGCACTCTGCAGAGTCCTTGTCAGTCTGCTAGCTCTCGGGGAGTCGAGCAGTCCGTTTAAACTGGACACCACTTGTATGACCCATGGCATGAGACAATGGAGGTAAACGTAGACAGATGAAAGATGCACCAATATGTACAACGAGGGGAATCCGCTGATTCATTCATCAGGTCACAGCTCACCTTAGGTAGTCTTGTGAGAGGGGGAGGGATGGGGGTCCCCCTGCTGACCCGTGGCCTGGCCTGCGACGGAGCTTGAGGCCGTGTTGGGGAGGAAACCCGCTCGGTGGTGGTGATGCTGGGCCAAGCTGCTGGCCAGGCAGGAGTTGGCAGCCTGGGAACCAGCAGAGCCGTGCTGCTCACTTGGCCAAGGCCACTTTCCCTTCAGGATGGCGTGGCAGATGCTGTCCAGGCGGTTGATGATCACTCGGTCCTACAGGGAACAGTGCAACAGAAAATAACTGAACTACACAGG
>NW_018128093.1:590624-598027 GCF_001952655.1 Monopterus albus
ATTCCTGCTTAACAAAGAAACTGAGATTGACACAGAGCGAGAAATAAATGTGCCACAAAAACACGAGAAGCTTAAATGAACAACAAAAGAAAGAGATGAAAACAGCATTAAAATATAGTGAATCCTCTGAAATCTGTGAAAACAGAATCACTCTGTAGTTTAACTGCTTTCTTGGTTTTTATATTTACGTTGAGAGACTGAACAGTCAGCAGCTCATTTGCATTGTCAAGTGTTTCTCTTATTACTGCAGGCAGAGGAGCAGAGCACAGTGTTCACTGTAAACTACTGCTATCGCTGTCTTCTGGCAGCAAACAACAGCAACAAGGGTGCATGGTTACACAATATCTAGGTGGAAATCACACAAAATAGGTATTTCTGTCTGAAGATCAGTAAAAACCGATATCAATGCCCCTTATTTACACTACACTAAAGGAAAAGAAGGGTATTTTAAATGAAAGAGCTCATGATTAGCTTATCACATACTGAGTTTTGTTGGGAAGAATAAATGTACCTTGGGCCACTCAGAAAATGAGTAAAGTGCTTTCTCCTGTAACAGCTGAGCGATGGTTGGTTCCTTGGTGTCATGGAGGCTGTCGGGAATCTCACACATAGAAACAGGAGCAGCAAACCTGGGGCTGCTGGCGTAACCTTCCACCGGCACTATGGAGGAAGTCAGTCATTATTTTCTGATGTTTTATAGGCTAAACAACAGATTCAATGATTAATCAAGAGATGCATCATAATGAAGACAATCATTATTTGCAGCTCCAAAGGCTCTTAACCTATAAAACCCATTCTGAAGTTGTAAATTACTACATTATGTCTGTATTTCTACCTGGTGTACTAGGCCTCTCCTCCTTCACATGGCCTTTCCCCACCATGCTCTCAGAGGTGCACACCAGCCCGTCTGCCTGCTCAAGCTTCGGGGTCAGAACTGTACTGTCCGCCTCCAGCAGCTCCTGCTTGGTCTCAGCTTTGATCTCAGGTAAAACTGGAAACTCCAGGCCCTCTGGCTTGGCCTCGAGTTTGATCTCAGAGCTGTCGGGGTAAGTCGTGAACTCCAAACCCTCTGGCTTGGCTTCAGGCTTGATGGCAGAAGATTCGGCGAAAGCAGTTAACCTTAAACCTTCCTGCTTTGTCTCGGTCTTAAGCTTGGCTTCATCTGGATAAGCAGCCAGCCCGAGAGCTACTGGTTTGGCTTCAGGTTTGATGCCATCTGCGTAGGCTGTAAACTGGAGAAGTTCGGGTTTACTGTCTAAGCTCTCAGGCTTCATGGGAAGGCTTAGATCTTCAGGTTTGCTCTCCAGTGTTTCTTGTTTGACAGAAAAGTCCAGCTGCTCCGTTTTAGTCATGAAGTTTTCTGACTTCACAGGGTAAGAAAGGAATTTTGCATGTTTGACTTCAGAGCTGTCTGGGTAGATGGGCAATGCTTCCTCAGCAGCCTCTGTCTTTGTCTCCTCTACCTTGATTGGTAGCTCCAATTGCTCTGGCTTCTTCTCACCACCACCGTCTGACAAGAGAGAAAATTTCAGGTCAGATGGCTTTGTGTCATGTGCAGGTGGTGTACGGGCAATTTTCATTTCATTTTGTTCAAGGAGACTGTCTTTGTTATCCTGATCGAGGGAGAACATCAGGGCTCTATTCCTACCATCTTCAACTGTGCCTACATAGTTGTCCTGATCAGTGGAGACTTCAGTTTTGACTCCAGCTTTGGCACTGCTCTCATCTGACTGTGATGCTACTGCAGGTGATGACAGGGATGTAGGGGGGCAGGAGGGCTGTGTGCATTCTGAGTACATGCGGTCCAGCTCCATCTCACAGGGTTTGGTGTTCAGCTGTTTCACTGCCTTTTCAGCCATTTCATTACAGCGTGGGACGAGTGGAACATCCATTAGATCCACATTCCCTTCTGAGATCTCATCCACTTGATCTGCAAGGCCCACATGGTGCACCGCACCATCCACTCGGGAGTTTTCTGTAACTTCCCTCTCTTGCAGAAATTCTCCAGACGCGTTCCCCAGCAAAGGTCCAGGCTCAATAGAGTTTTCCATAGAGTCTTCCTCAACTGTCTGATACAGAATCAACCCGTGCACCTCGTCCCCTGGTTCTTCAATAGACTCAGGACACTGCGCGAGCTTCCCAAGATAAGGATGCACAGCTTGGGGCAAGTCTGTTGTATGCTGAGCCTCCTCGAAGCTCTCCTGAAGGCTATGAGACAGTTGGTCTGAGACCTCCATCCTATCGTCCTGATCTCCCAGGTCCGGCTCTGACTCTATCCCATCGATCTGTTCCATGTCTGGATTCAAAACTCCCAAAGCATGGTCTACACCTGTGAGAGCATAAAACATCAAGGGGTGAGGTAAAGCTTATGAAAGAAGACTAAACCACGGTGTAAGGGCCTATGCAAAGCAAGTTCAAGCCACTTCCTGTAAAGACTACAGTGATGGTATAATTCTATTAGGAAAATTAGATAAAAATAAAACGAACGATATGGAGCAGGACTTGGATTCATGTGATCAGTAGCTAAATCTTGACTCAGTGTTGTACAATCAGTTAAAGGCACTTTAAAAACCTTTTTCCTGGACGTACCTTGGTCTGCTTCACTTCGATCTCTTTGCTCCATGGCTCCCCTCGACAAGTCTTCCACATCATCTTCCTCCTTGTCATCAAACACAAAACCGGCAACTCCTTCCTGGTCATCTCCCTCCTCCACGGGATTGGTCAAACTCTCCGTGACATCACAGTGGCCCAGCCTATCCTGTGGCTGTGGGGCAGTGATGTCAGGCAGAGAGAGGGGAGGAGGGGGGACATAGGGTGGAGGGGGGCTCGCTGACAAGTCTGTTTGATCTGCACTGGGTTCTTCACCAATGTCCTAGATTTATAAACCAAAAGTGTCAAAATCAGATCAACTCCACAGTGAATTTACAAGTGAATTGTATTTATAAAACCAAAATAAGTTGTGATTTTGCACATACAGACTGGTGACAAACCAAAAGACACCCCAACACAGAGTCTCAGTGAGGTGCTGCAAGAATACCATGAACATTTGCAATATTTGCCTTTCTGCGACAATAATCCAAGCTTCAGCCATATTACCCAGCTCTACCTCACTCATCTTTCAAAAGTGCTGATGTTTTCTCTTATTAGTTAAAAATTAAAAACATAACCTGCTGCACAATAACTCTATTAGATATTAGAGACAGAAGGTCAGTGTTCAGCATATTAAGTAAAAAAAAATGCACAGAGTAACACGAGCCTGTTAAAGGTGAGCAACATCTGATGTGGAAGATATTTCTTTACTGAAAGAGCAGATGAGGAGACACGTCTTTCCACATGTATAAACCTAAATGCTGTGAGACATAAGCAACGTCACTCTCGTGTCACCCTTATGGCACAGGATGCTATAACCAACCTTGAAGAGCATATAACTTGAGGACAGTTGCTCCACAGAGTCTCCAGCTGAGGGGTGGGAAGGAGAGGATGTTGGTGGGAGGCCTAAACACTCCTCCAGAGTTCCACCTTCCTCCCCACCTGTGTCTCCCCTCTGTGCCTCCTCCTCATCCTCCTCCAGGAAGCCAGGCTCCAGAGCAGAAGGGCCCAGGATTGGATCAGATTCGTTGAACATGTGGTGAGCTGGACTGGAGTGGTCCGCACCGTCCCAGGGGGCCTGTGGGGACACGAGGGATCGATCAATCACAACCATGTGGATGGATGTGATGGAAAAACAAGCAGAGCAACCAATGAGGAAAAAGAGAAGTTTAAAGCAATGAAACAAACTGAATGTTGTGAATAATTTGAGCAGTACTGAAAAATTAATCCCAAATCAGAAAATTTAACTGACAACTATTTTGATAAATGGTTGATCATTCAGGTTGTTTCAGAAGCAGTTTTGGTTCCTGGCTTCCAAAATCTCAGGATTTGGTACCTCTTATTGTTATATTTCATTCAACATGCCTGGACTTTTGACTACTGATCATGAAAAACAAGAAATTTCATGCTGTGTTCTGGTAAACATCACATTTTAATGTAAACAAACAAATCCATTAAATGATCAGAACTTCCAGCTATCAGTTTTTAGAGCAGTAATAAAATAAACAGTTCATGCAGTTCATACACTTTATACTCGATCACAAATACTTGGTTTAACATGATCAGTATTATTTCATGGCAGAACACAGATGTATAGCACAGTGTGTACCTGTAGCTGACCCAGCTCCACTGATGGCGCCATCAGCCCAGTCTCCTCCGACGAGCCCTGCTCACCAACAAGCACGTCGCTCCTTAGTTTTGAGTGCAGGTCTGTTCCCCCTACACCGTACGAGTTGAGCATGCTCTGACCTCCGGCAGCTGAGTTGAATGGGAAACCACTGAGGGCATCTTTAGAGGCCTTTCCTCCATGTAAAGCATCTGCAGACAGGGCGTCATGCTGCAGCGAGCCCAGCTCCAGGGTTTCATCCAAAGGAGGACAGTCAAGGAAATCTCCCCGTGAACCAGGAACCATTCCCATACTTGGTGAGGCAGAATCATGGGCATCCAAGGGTGGAGGGTGGAGGTGGGGATGAGAGGAGGAGGAGGAAGGTGAAGGAGCTGTTGGAGGCATGGTGTGCTGCTGGTGATGATGTTGGTGGTGAACGGACTGGTGGGGATATTCAGGCGGCTGAGGGGAGTGGCGACCAAGTCCTGTGTCGTACAAACAGCAGTGAGGATGAGGCAGCTGAGCATGAGATGATGACGAGGAGGAGATGCCAGGATGAGTAGCCAAGCCGGGATGTTGAGGGTGATGAGGGCTCGGAGGATGGAGATGAGAGGGCTGTCCCCTGACGTAGTTCCTGTGAGCCTCCAGGAAGCTGAGCTGGGGGTCGTTGAGGATGTAGAAGTCGGTGCGGCTCAAACCGTGGCGTGCTGCCCCGATGAGGAGGTCGCGGTCGTGTTTGCCGGTCTCCCACCAGACCGGGAGGTAGAGGGAGGGGCGGCACAGCTGAAGGCGGGTCGAGAGTAACGGGTGACGGAGAACCTGAAGGAAGGATGCAGTTCAGAGAGCACAGATGTACAAGGTGGGAGTAGAAAACAGATGAAAAGGATACGATTAGTCAAGATAACTTACAGAGGCGGGACTCTTAAGACCTTTTCAGACCAACATTTAAAACCTGTTTGTATGGCAGAACACCAGTTGGGACAATACAGCCTAGAGTTATTAATTACTGAATCACACTTCAGTACATACCAGGATGTAGCAACACTTCTTAGTGATACAGGGAATAAATTCTTTTTAAGACTGGCATATTCAAATTTTAACTTTATGTTTAAAAAAACCACAGACTGCTGACTGATCTGTTTCCTGTAAGAGATGGGATGAAGGTATTTAATGAATATATTCACAATAAAATAAAATAAAAAGTAGTAGCTGGCGGTACATGCTGTCAGTCTAGCAATATTTTTCATTAATCATGTTAAACCACAGGCTGTTTGTTTTGTTTTTGTTGATTACTTTGCTTTTTTTTCCAGACTTATGGGACTGTCACAACATGCTGCAACAAACAAGTAAAAAAAGCCAGCAAATTAGTTGTGAGCTACGACAGAGTCGCGCTTTAAAAAACCACAAGTTGTTTACAGTTTGGTGAGTCTACAGCAGCTAGTAGCAGTTCTTGTTTGCACTGTAACTACGAATACGCTGACAGAAGTCACACGTATTACTACTGACAGTGTACAAATCACTTTGTCCAGCAGGATTTAAAGATTTCTAGATTGGTTTATGGATGCTTAACTTTGGAGTGATTTATGACATTGTGAAGATGTAAGTGATTAATGACACAAAATGCAACAGATAAAAAGCCAACAGAGATGAATAAGGTTCTGTGCATCCATCAGCGCATCAAAATGAATTTATACCCAACTCAACACAAACAACTGCTGTGTTGCAGGTAAACTTCAAAGTCAGTTTCTGAGTCGGAGCTGCAAGTGAAAACTAGTATTAATAATGAAGCTTTGTTTCTTCAAAGAACCCACCTGCTCTCTGATCTTGCGGAGCAGCTCGATACGGTATAAAGTCCTGGCAGCTCGCTCTTCTGTCAGAGGCTCGACAAGGACAGCGGGATCCACCAAGCCTGGGAAAGGCCGGAGGGAAGGAGGGAGAGGCAGAAAAGCAAAGCAAGAGAAGAAGAAACAGAAGGTGAGAGAAGCAGTCAGTAGCAGCACAGAGGCAGCATGAGGCCTGAAGCAGGTGTTTGTCTGTGCAAGAGTCCATCCCGTCTTTGAGTTTGCAATTCACTCCTCAGATGTACAGGGTTTGTTGAACATATGTTGATGTTCACATGCAATAGCAAAACCCAGTGTCCTAATTTCAGAGTCACACTTGATATGAGGTAAATGTTCTAGCAAAGTCATTAACAGTTCTGTACAGTCTATTCAGTCAGTTTGGATCTTAAGATGACGTACTGAACTGAAGGAGCTGTTGATGAAGATTAAACTACTCCTCCCACCAGTAGGGGTCAGTAATGCTCCCCAGGAGGGAAATGAGGTGTGCAGCTGGACCCTCTAAATACCATGGATCAAGAGACATCACCACTCAGCCATGCTGGCGGGTTTTTCCAGTGTTCACTCACAACAGAACTCCCCTTGTGGCTCAAAACATGTTTTAACATAAAACCAACCAACTGTGGCCACAAAACTAAACAGAAGACCCCGAGCTCCCTGTTAAGGCAGCGTTTAAAATACCCACAATATCAAAGTTAATTCAATTAGCAAGGTTTCTCCAGATGTTCTCCCCTTTGCTGACTTCTGCTGTGTAAACATGCACTGTACCTTCTTCCTTCCTCGGGGGCAGCTTGCAGGCTGTCCTGCACATGTTGACAAAGGAGTTGAAGTATCGCTCCAAACTCTCGTCCGTCTTCCTCTCCAGTCGGGCCAGTGCTCTGAACTGGGACCAGTCGAAGGTCTTCCTCTCTGGGTCGTACACTACCCCAAAAGAAGATACTGTGCGATAAAAGTCTGCTTGTTCCCGACGTGTCCACCTTAAACATGATGGAAGAGACAAAGACATTTAATGTAATGTAACCATGCAGAAAAAAACCTGTGCTAAAAATGGCCTTCTAAGTCCACCTGCCATGTTTACATCTCTAACAAGATGCTGAAGCATTTTTGTTCTGTGTTATGGTTTTAATAGGGAGAAATTAATATGGTAAAACTTTTCTGTGTCCTTCAAAGCCAGTTTAACCATAAAACCAGAGTGGAGCAAGTGTGAAATGTTATGAAACTTACAAAAGGATTTGCAGCCAAAATAATAATATACTAAAACACCTACCTTCTCTGCCACTCCAAAAATAGGGGGTCAGGTTCTGTGGCAACCACAGAACACCTCCGCAACTCTTCCCCCAGCTGCCATGGCAGTGGCCCGCTGGCGTGAC
>NW_018128093.1:598128-623439 GCF_001952655.1 Monopterus albus
TGGCGTGATGACTGTGAGCAGCTCCGGCTCCTCCGATGCCCATGCCAACGAGGCCGTCAGGAAGCAGGAAGTCGTGTCTGAGGAGAGGCTCGCGGCGTAGTGTGAAGCGCTGGTAGGCGGTGATCAGGCGACGTAAACGAGCTGTCAAGGCAGGGCCGGCAGGCCACAGCGGTCGGGCCTGGACCAAATGTAAAGCCGCCACACCGGTTCCTGTTCCTGTTGTTGTCGTGGTGACCAAAGCCCCATCCTGGGCGCACAAGTCACCTGACATCTGGGAGTCTGGGAGGACAGAGGAAAGGACTGTTATTGTTTTGAACAGAATTACTTTGCCCTGACTCTAGAATGTCTGGAAATTAAGTTAAAATTTAAATTAAAGCCTCATTAAATCCACTTGGATTTAAACAAATCCCTGGAATTCTCACTATCAATCAAAGAACGGGGCAACTGTGGCTCAGGAGGTCGAGCGGGTCGTCTCCTAACTGGAGCGTCGGTGGTTCGAATCTTGGCTTCTTCACTTCATATGTTGAAGTGTCCTTGGGCAAGACACTGAACCCCAAGTTGCTCCTGATGGCTGCGTCATCAGCATTTGAGTGAGTGAATGCATGTGTGCGCGAAAGGGTGAGTGGAAAATAGTCCGAAAGCGCTTTGAGTATGCTTCGCTGCATAGAAAAGCACTATACAAGTATAAGACCATTTTAAAAAACCAGATCAATACACTGGGCTCTTCTACCTGAGGACCCTGAGGTTTTAATTTTCCCATCACTGAAAATGCAAACGACTCAGTTATCCTGCCTTAAACTACCCGAATGTTTTGAATATAAAAGGCTTCAATAACAATATTATCTGCTAAGCTCCCTCATTAAACCAGAGCGATGGCCAACAAACAGGCTGTTTCTCTCATTCTTCACTGTGCCATTCAACAACCAGATGCTCATTCAATGTACTCACTGAGACAATGAGCATTATTAAAACTGAAATGCTTCACACGTCCGATCGGCCCCATACTCTGCAGAGCAGTGTTAAAATGAAGCCTTCAGCAGAAAGATGAGACAGACAGGCAGGGAACAACTCGGTAAAGCAAATGAACTGAGGAGATGTAATCCAGAGGAATTATATCATCATCTAAAAAGATGCCAGGCGCATTACAAAAACAAAAAAGAAAATATGCTTTTACAAACCATCAAGACATTATATAGCCAAGCTCTATAGAAGCAAACAAGTTGTGTATGTGTGACGTATGTGTGTGTTCTTGCTGAGCTCCCTTTTACCAGAGTAATTTGCAACGATCATTGTCCCAGAGCAGAGACATGTATACCATACTGCTGGATTCTTGACACTACATTTAAGAGTGGTGTGTGCACAGTGCATTGTTTCTCACCAGGTCCTGTACTGTCCGGTTTGTCGGAGGTATCAGTGCTGGAGCAGGTTTCCTCTCCCTGCGGAGGAGACACACCAGCGAGAAGAAATCCAAATGAACAGAACAGCAATAGTGTATCCAGAGTCCCATATAAAGTAAACAGGCACTGACTTTGTTCTATTGTTATGCAATAAAGCAAACCAGACTATTTAAAAGTGGAGCATATTGGTCTTTAACTAACATTCAGAATAACTGTCCTGGACCAGAGAACTGTGTAGTACAATGATTCAGTCCGATGCTTTCAGCGACATGCGGTTCCTTCTAACGTTCTACTTTCTGTGTTTTCGTTCACATGATGACAAAGGCTGGTCTTGAACTACATTTGTAAAATTCATGTTTGGGATTATTTCTGAGCTTTTACATTTAGCTGTTTAACCAAAAAAAAAGTTATCACAATCAATATAAAATTAACTCAATATCTCAAGAGTGCAAATATTTAAAAGCAGCAATTTCCTGTTATAGCAGCGTTGAATTAAATCTAATAAGTGGAGAAACAGACTAATTCAGTTACATGACATTTTTTCTGTTATGAAATTCAGACTGTATACAGTCTCATTAAAATCTGATCTGTTCTGGTATTACAGTGGATATAAAAAGTCTACACACCCCCGTTAAAATGCCAGGTTTCTGTGATGTAAAAAAAAACGAGACCAAGATAAATAATTCCAGAACTTTAGCCACCTTTAATGTGACCTATAACTCAATTGAAAAACAAACTGTAAGAGGGTGTGCACACTAATGCAACCACATTATTTTAGTTTTTTATTTTTACTTCCCACTAAAAAACAGATTTCAGTTTGTTTTCAATTGAGTTGTACAAGTTATAGGTCACATTAAAGGTGGCTAAAGTTCTGGAATTATTTATCTTGGTCTTGTTTTTTTTACATCACAGAAACCTAGCATTTTAACGGGGGTGTGTAGACTTTTTATATCCACTGTATGTACTAAATGCATCATTAATGCTGCAAAGCTGATCTTCCAGGACTCTGGAGCCTGTCAACTCAGAAGGGTATAATATTAGGACATTTCTTCCCAGAGGCACAGCTAGAATTTGTACCTCTGAGGACCACAGTGAGGTAAATGAAAAGGATTCGACTGCACCTCAGGTTATTTGTGGAGTGAAAATAAAAGACAGTGAAATCTCTTTAAACACTAATGCTGCGTCTTCACCTTGCTGCTCTCGTCTCTCTCCTCCCCTCCATCAGCTTTGCTTTCAGTGTCGTCCTTTGCCTCCTCAGTTTTGCACACACTGACAAAAGAAACAACAGATCAAAAGCAGAAAAGCTTACAAACTGTTACACAATCCTAGTGAGCTCCCGGGGAGTACGACCAAGGGTAAAATACAAAGACAGAATTAAACGGGATTGAGCACAGAACAAAAAGAATGAACACACAGTCCATGACAAACAGAGCTTCCTTAAAGTTTGACCAAAGAGAAAGTATGTCAGAGCACGGAAAACAATGTCTAGAGCAAGAAAAAGACATGCAGCACAGAGCCTGTCGGAAAGTGATCAGATGTAAAGAAAACAGGCGACACCAGAGAACACACCACGCAACAGCTACGATGAATTAAAAGCAGCATAGAGATCAAATTTCCTGAGGCACCAGCCAGAGCCTTTAAACAAAAGGAAGCAAACACACACAAAAACTCTCTAATAACAAAATACATCATCATCAGTGCGTCAAATATGTCAAAATACAAAAACATGAGATAACGTATAGAGCTGATGTTTCAGGTTGAACAAGTAACAAAGCGAATGATCACTTCAATTAGCTTCAGGATGAAGAGCAAAATTTCCATTTCATCTTCTAGGGACTTTACAATCTGTAGAGCATACAAGACCCTCGAATCGGAACAGGAACAACAAATCAAAAAAACCTTTAATGGGAAAATGTTGAAGAAACCTCAGGAAGAGCAACAGGCGAGGGAGGGTGTGTCTGTGTGTCAGTCACATCACTGAAACACGGTCTGGCTGTTAGCGACTTGAGGCCCTTAATATCGCCCACTGCACTTATATTTCCTTTTCTATGTTTTTTGTCGAACTCAGTATGTAACCCAGTTGTGTGGGTGTGGAGGTGCCAGTGTCGACAAAAACAAACATGACACCACAGAAGACAGGATGTGTTTTTCGCACCAGTGCTGGCACCTGCTGTGAACGCTACTACACAAAGCGATGACTGGTGGAGGGAGGACCAGGCTCCTGCTCCAGATCTGCAGGAAAGCTATTTGTGCATGTGTGCCGCTCCTGCACCTGTCTGTAAACGAGTTAAGTCCGACTGACAAGGCTGGACTGCTAAGTGGACTAAGTGAGCAACTGGCCCAGGGCCACGAAAGCTCGGTATTCACCGTCTGTGAACTGGCTGTGCTAATTTCATTGAGAATTTGCTGTGGAATATGACCTGGTGAGGGTCTGGGGGTAGACTCTACTCTATTATCTGATCTTTAAGAGGGTTTCTGTGTCTAAATCAATACAATTTAAGACCTTAATTAAGGTGGTTGATCATATTGCCACACATAAATTCTATTACCACACACAGCCATGTAGCTTAGAAAATATCTGGACATTGCACAGACAGTGAGAGGAATAGTGAGTTAAAGGGCCTGAGCAATCTATTTTTGTATGGAAGGTGGTAAAATATACTGCCCCACTGCAGCGCATGCATTTAGGAATAGGAATAATGTCTGACAAATGGTTCTCAAAGACTTAAATTTATGTTTTATGAGTATAAACAACACAAAACCTTCACAGTTTAAAGGAGTGATTGGAGTTGAACGTTTGTCATTATACAGGATGTGCAGGTTTGTCAGTGTCGGGATCTTGTGTAATGTCCAAACATGCCTTTACCTCACTAAACGTGTACTTGTGTGCTTACCTATGTGTGTATCATACCTGTCAGCCATGTCAGAGGCGCCTTCCCCTCCTCCCTGCTCAGCAGACAGCGCTGTGACATCAGGCATCCCCACTCTCTCCAGGAAACACAGGTCTGGATCAGCACGCATGGCGTTGTACCGCTCATATCCTGTCCAAGGACAAACATCAGGATTAAAACACATAGCATGCACACACAGACACATGAGGTGAATTCCAGTTCCATTATTTTATCATTCCTCGGTCTTTGCTTGACCCGGAATTCGTCCATGTTAAAGGACCAGGATGAAGGAGAGAGGAGGCTGCCTGGAGGAGCTATGAGTGAGGATACACAAATGCATCCTTTACAGAAGTCGCTTACAGATCAACACGCCCCTTTATTGGAAATCAGCTTGTTATTGGATGCTTCACATAAAGGATCAAAGGAAAGAAAGTCTGTTGGTTCCTCTCTCCCCAGTTTCTTCTTCCATCTTATGTGGACGGGAACAAAACGCAAGTGAGGGAAACGCAGATGCAATTAGGGGAACTGGGATTCAGCTACAGTGTTCGTTTGCCCTTGCAATGTTGGTGGGTCACTCTCCTGCTACAGTGTTCTATCATGGCCTACTGCTCTTTCTGGGTTTAAGCACAACAACAACACAGATCTGGGTGCACATCACACCCACACACGTATAAACTGATGCCAGATTTGTACCTGGAATGACTGTTCACAAACAACGTGTCACTGCATCTAAATACTGTTCACACATTGGCAGAAACATTGGGTCAAGTCAAGCCTTAAAAGACATGTTGTTAGCCATTAACAGATAAATCATGTGCTCACATGACCTTTCCATGTGCAAACCTCGAACTGACAGCAGGCCTCACCGTGTTTGTGGACTCCTATGAGGAGAGACTTGTCAGCTTCTGCATCCCACCACGTGGCTGGAATCTCAATGTAGTCGATGTCTGGTAGAGACACCTCAAGCTTACTGTCGGCACAAACAGACACACAACAAACAAGCAACCTGTCAATGCTGCTGTCAGTGTCAAGTCAGGACTCCTCAACTCACTGAAAACACAAGCAGGAAACACCCAGTTAGTCAATCACAAATCTGACAAATGGCATTTTGACAGTGTGTTGAAGCATTTCCAGTTTCATCGCTACATTTCATAATACTGCTACTGTAAACAAGCAGAGAGCGATAAAGGCATCAATGAATTAAGTTAGTCTCTTTCCAGATTTTTGCATCAAGATAGAACTGTTTATCAACCAACACTCTGGTAACATCAGGTACAATATAAAGAACATGCTCCAGACCTGGCAGGTATCCCCTCGAGAGCCTGGTTGGCAGCCTCACCCAACACCTCCACCTTCAGGTAGTACAACATCCTCACCCTCAGTAGCACCCTGTGGAGAGAGGGAGGTGTAGCTTGCGTCACAGAGGCACCACAGCAAACGATTCTTTCCTCTGAATGAAGTGCAGGTCAGTTGAGTTGCTCTTTATAGTATGTGACTATGTGACTCTTGTTTTCCCTGACAATAGCGCCACTGTTTTAAACAGGACTCCTTCTGACTACAGGTTAAAAGTCACTGCTCTCACCTGGCCTTAAAAATCTACATTTCACATAAATAAACAGTTCCAAACATGCTCCAGTGTGAAAGTCCTCTAGTGACTATACATGCAATGACTACACACACCACCTCTGGCTTACAGGCAGGTATCAACCACTACAAATCACCCTCTGTTCAACCCTGTTAACTGGAACGAGTACGTGGGAGGAAACTGACTTGTTGCAGTGTTGCTTGAGGTGTTTCTTATAGCTCTCGTCCTGCAGCACCACCTCAGGGTTACAGTGGACCAGCCAGTCGGCGTTCTTCACCTCGGGGATGTTCAGCTGATTCTTCAGCTTCTTCCCCTTCCGACCCCGAGGAACCGGAGCTGACAAACCTGGGACAAACAGAAAGGGGGAAGTGAACTAACTCTACCCAAATGGCAATATTAGTTCCAGTTCACGCAATGGAGGTTGTTATAAAATGCTGCTACTGTTTCAGATGGTGGTGAGAGTTAATTAGAGTGGTTAATCGTGTGGTGGTGTATGGAGCTGTAGGCTAACTTTACAGTGTAAGTGCTAACCAGAATGATTGAGCAGCGCCTGGTCCTGGCCTTCCTTGGTGGGTGTGATCAGATCCCAGATGAAGCTCTTGATCTTGTCATCACCTTTGTAGTGTCTCAAGCAGTAAACAAGCAGAGCCCTACATAACAAAACAAATTTTCCTTTTCAAGATTTACACGTTGTTTTTTCCAGACGACGGCTGTTTCTGCAGGTACAGTGACCCTGGCGCCTGTTTACTGCTACATTCGCTGTAACTGAATCTGGACATTTTAGAACTTCTGCAGGATAAAAACATGAACCAAGACTTGCTTTCCTTACCTACAGATCACCTCCATGTCTCTCTCTGCTAGGTGCCACTTAAAGCGACCGTGGTTTAGGATGTCCTTCCACCGACCCCAGCTGAAAAGATGGAGTAAAGAATAGAGGGAGGAGGAAAATGTAGATAAGGAGCACAAAAGCCAGACAAAGAAATTTAGGTGAGTGAAGTATATACAGCTTTTTGGCTGAAACAAGTGTGTGATCACAAGTCGAATTTATTTTCTTCACTTCAAAACACAGTGAAAAGTCACATTTTTTATATGTGGCTCATTTATATTCATACTTGAGTTTGCAGAGACCAACATTGTAAACAAAGGCATGAGCTCTCAAGTAGCTTTTTATTGGACTGAGTGTTAGGATGTCATCCCCAGAGGTTTAAGATTCTGGCTGCAAGATGTGTGTGTGTGTGTGTACCAGCAAGTCTTTCCCTTCGGGTCCATTTTGCTGCTTTAGAAATGTTCCACGTCTTACTTGAAAAGGAATTTCAGCTTCTTTGATGCAAATTTAACTGAAGCTGGGTTGTGAATGTGCATTTAGATATGAATTATTCATGAGACCCATCAGCTCGTACCCGAAAATGAGCAGGTTCTTTTCAACCCGGAAACACTCAGCGCGGAGGTACCGCCGGCTGCGGTCGCCCAGGCGACGAGTTCGACACGGCCGCTCCTCCGAGTCGCTGTCCAGCTCCGAGAACTCCATCAGCTCGTCATCCTCAAAGGAGTTGTAGTGACGGGTCTGTTTCCTCACCCGAGGTGTGTCGATCACCAAGGACTCCTGTGTCAGAGACAAGAACGTAGTCTGGATACAAAAGTATAAAAGCAAGATGAAGCAGGTGAGGAGAGATCTGTCGGTTTTTATCCTCTGCTTTTATTGTGGAAAAGGGACACCTGAGGAGAAAAACACCAACCAGGGTGTGTGAGTTATTAAGGATTCAAGGCACGAGTCACGGTCCACACACACAAGGTATGAAGATAGTAGCATTGCTCCGTGCACAATCTGCTTCATTCATTAAGGCATCCCATCTGTTAGGAAGGAGAGGAGAGAAAAAGGAAGAGCATCCTCCTTTCTTACCCTCATTTCCACCCTGCCCTCATTTACTCTCTTCCCAGATCGGGAGCTCAGCTTAACATCCCCTTCCTCCAGGTTTTGCATACACCACTTTGGATCAGATCCAATTTCTCTCCAAGCCTCAGGTTGTTTTCTACATTGACCCTAACAGTTGTCTTTCTGTACTCTGCTTCCTGCTTACCTTTACTAGATAGGAGCACATCTCTTGCTCAGTGGTCGTTTCATCTCTTTTTCATTTTATTCCTCTTCCTGTTTATCACTCCCTTCAACATCTGTCACTTTACTTTGTTTCCTTTATTCTTTCTTTGTGATCCTTTCCGTCTTTATTTTCCAACCTTTCTGTGCCATCTTCTCCTTTTCTGTCCCTTTTCTTTGAAAAGCCTTTCATTTCTTTTTGTTGCTTTCATCCTCTCCTGCTGTCATTGTTCAATCTGCTCCTCTGTACCTTCTCAGATTTGGAGTCAATCTCCACTTCTGCAATTTTGGCCCATTTCTGCCAGAAGTTGGGGTCGTCCAGAGAAATGTCTGTTCTGTTACCGGACGAGATGAAACTGGCCTGAGGAAAGAGAAACAGGAGGCCACTCAGAAAAACAGGGTGGGATTCTGGTTGATATTAAATGAGTTTCAAGTGATTTGGGCATTCAACCAAACATTTGGACTGAAGCTGCTAACTGCACAAATATTTAGCATCTTCACAATGGATCAAAGTATCAAAGTATTCCATGTTTCCTCCAAAAACCCTCTAAACAGCGATTATCAGGGCTGTGTAACTTTGCTTCTCAGGTTTTAGACCTTCATTGATGTTTATGGATTTCTACCTTGGCGAACGTGGACCCTTTCCCTTCAGACTGGATAGTAATGGTCTGGGTTCGTCTCTGAAGTATCTGATCGATGTCCTCCTCGCAGAACTTGGAACCCTCGTCTTCTTCGTCCATCAGTGCTCCGTACGCTCCTTTCTTTAACAAATCTTCGACCTCCAACTTAGAAAGCTGCTGCACCTGTAGCAATAAACAGACACACAAGTTACAATTTATGCTCTTTTTCATGAGTGCCAGCCGGCCATCTCCCTGGAGAAAACATCTAAATAAATACCAATCTTACATAATTAACAAACTTACAATACCTCTTAGTACTCTGATATAAAGTAATATGGTACCCCGTTAAGGTTTCCTTTGCGGTTGATGTCTTGGAGGACGGCTTTGTCCAACCCGAGCTTCAGACTGGCCTTGTCAAACATTTCCCTCTCGTACGAGTTCCTGGTGATCAGTCGGTACACCTTCACTGCTTTGCTCTGGCCAATCCGGTGGCAGCGAGCCTGGGCCTGGACAGATACATGAAAAACGACAAGTGTGTAAAACATATTTTACCGTACCTGTGCTTGATTTTGGATTTACAGATACTTTGGAGGAAATAATGGTTTTATGCATAAACTGATGAGATAACTGCACCACAACTGTAATGTGCTGTATATGCACTGTGTTTCTGATCTTTTTTATATTCGTCTTACATTTTATTTATTTCATTTTAACCATGTTTCAGCTTTATTTTTCCTTAGATGATTTTAATGGCTGGCTTTTAATGATCATTGTTTCTAATGTTGTTTTCTTTGACTGTTGTTTGAAATGTGCTATATAAATAAAGGTGCAACTTAGCACAGTTAAAAAAAAAGTGTGATTTAGAGAGATGATCTCTCCTTTGTCAGGTTCTGAGGACACATTTGTTTGTGATCTGCTCACGTCTTCAGCTTTGGGCACCGTGCATGTGCAAACTCATGACCCAGCTCTCTTGCCCACCTGCAGGTCGTTCTGGGGGTTCCAGTCTGAGTCAAAGATGATGCAGGTGTCAGCAGCTGTCAGATTGATTCCCAGGCCTCCAGCTCTTGTGCACAGCAGGAAAACGAAGCGGTCCGAGTCTGGCTTGCAGAACCTGTCAATGGCTGCCTGTCGCAGGTTTCCTCGCACACGGCCATCAATGCGTTCATATGTGTACCTGGAGAAAACACACAAACATAAACATGTTGATTTCTTCAACAAATTAGGATGCTAAAGGTGATATGGGCATCTTTCCATCCCCAGTTCCCCTTTCTGCTAACTGTTAGATTGCATTCTTCATTAATAACTCCCAAATCTTCACTGTGCTTTCCTCAGTTTTTGTACCTAATTTTGTGTTTTCCCCATTTTATTTTTCCTTGCTTTGCTGATCTTCCATTATTTAACATTTCCCCTCCTTCCTCTCCTCCCTTTCTCCTCACCGTCTCTGGATGAGGTAGTCCTCCAGGATGTCCAGACAGCGGACCATCTGGGAGAAGACCAGGACTTTGTGTCCCCCGGCCAGCAGTTTGGGCAGCAGCTTGTCGATCAGCACCAGTTTACCGGCTGCCTGGATCATGGCCTGCAGCTGGAAGTCCGGCGCGTCCGGACTGTGGCTCTTCTTGAAGCTTTCAAGAATCTTCTCCTCCGCTCCTGGAAAAAAGAATTAAAAGGAACAGGATGTGGAAGAGTTTCTAGCTCCTCAGTAAACTAAAATATTTGTGAGTGTATAAATTATGGGTTGCATAATGATGTCCTTGTTTTACTGAAGGTCTGACACGTGTGTGCGTGGTCTCACCTGTGATAAGGTAGGGGTGGTTGCAGCACTTGCGGAGCTCCATCATGGTGTTAATGAGGTTGGGCATGTTGTGTTGGTTCGCTCCTTTGGACAGAAAGGAGAAGTTCTTCTCTAAGATGGCTCGGTAGTATTTCTTCTGAATGTTGGTCAGCTCCACCTACAGGAACACAAACGCTTTAGTGTGTACATGCTGGTGTTACACTGCTTTGTTTTATGTTTTCTCCACCTACTGCCCAGTAATGTAACCAGTACAATCAGTCCATTCATCAATAAATCACACCCATCCATCTGCTGTATTTATCATTTAAGTACAACACTATTTGTACTTAACACTTAACCTGACATACATATAAACAGGCAACCACATTCAGATTCACACCTACAGGCAGTTTCAGAGTTTTCAATTCACCTAACCTGGACCTGTTTGCACCAAGGGAGGAAACTGGATCACCCAGAGGAAAAAAGACAAAAACGTGAAGCACATGCAACCTGCACACGCGCACAGGCTCCAGCCAACTGTGGTGGGTTAGAACCCAGGATTTTCTTGCTCATATGCAGACGTTTTTTACTTCATCTTAACTAATTTACAATTTAATTTAATTTAGTTGTGATTAAAGAGACTAATAAAGACTAAAGACTAATACAAAGTGGAGATTCAGTCATGATGTTTTGGCTGAATTATTCATCTTAAACAGAAGGAAGTGGGATGAAAAGGTTTTTCCAGCACTGAAAATGCTTAGTGCCATTTACACACAGAAACTGTACAAATATAACAAATGCCACAAATGAGCAATGACGTGAAATTTATAACAAAGCAAACCTCTATGATGGTCTCTTCTTTTGGTGCCAGGTTTTTTTCTACGTCGTCTTTGAGTCTCCTCAACATCATGGGCTTCAAAATGGCCTGAAGCTTCTTCACCTGTTGGAAAGAACAAGGGCTGAAATGTGAACACAAATGGATTTTTTTTTTCTTCAGCTGACCCCAAATGACAAAACACAGGTGCACATAGCTGCTGGAAAAACAATGGTACCGGGAGGATAACAGCGATGTTAGCATAGATTTAAAAGAAACCCCGCCTCATCCTGAAGCTGCTTTTCACAGCAAATTGTGCCTCTCATGTATAACAATACATTGAAGTCACAGAGGTAACCGTCAGATTTTCTAAAAGGTAATTAACCAGCAACGTTTGAAAAGCTCTGAAGGCTGCTGGAAACACCTGCAGCTGTTCTGGGATATTACCAGAACCCCCAAAGACATCTCTAACAATCTGGATAAAAAAGAAAAAATCTTTAGTCCACTGAATAAAGATTTTTAACAACTCATTTCAGAAGTTTAGCCTCTATTTTCGAATCACGGCAAAGATGGTTACCTATCGTACCTGGATAGGAAACAGATCCACTTGGGTTGAAAATCTTTTTGTCGTCCAGTGGACACAATATTTCCTTCATTATCCAGATACAAATATCACTTGCTAACCATCTTTCAGAGAAACTGATGGTTACCTCTGTGACCTGAGTATATTCAGTTACATGAGAGGCACAAACTGGGGCTAAGCAAAAGCCACCCCACACCGATAGTTTGGCCTGGTTTAGTTCTACAACACTGTAATATTAACCTGAGGACACTAACTATCAGGTATGTGAACCTACCTGTTCATCTGTCTTGAGGTCTCCAAACTCTTCCAGAAAGCTGCGTTCTGAGGGAAACTGCTGCGGTTCCAAGAAGTTCAGCAGACTGAATAACTCCTCCACGGAGTTCTGCAGAGGGGTTCCTGTTAGCAGAACCTTGTGTTCCTGTTACAAACACAGACAGAACATCACAGGGAGCCGGCTGCTTGTAATGACTTGTATTCAAACAGAGACGAATGGATTAGAAGAGACACATACCAATAAAGTTGTGTACAACGGCATGCATAAGAGGGTAAGTAAGGCTAAGCATGCTGCGTTGCACTTCCCACGAACAAAAAAGTATTTTTCATCTCACCATTAAAGGGCGGACAGCGCAGTACGATAACCAGGACATTGCTTAAAATTGTATTTGTCAAAATTAAACTAATTCCTACAGCTGCTATGTGAAATATAAAGACACTGTACAACTTTGTCCATCATGCCCAGACAGACTGACCAGGTTCATGAGTTTGAGTCCCTCCAGCAGTTTACAGTTCCTGTTCTTCAGCCGGTGGGCTTCGTCGATCACCACACAACGCCAGTGCAGCTTCTTCAGCTCCGGGCAGTCGGCCATAATCATCTCGAAGGTGGTGATCAACCCGTGAAACTTCAGCACGCCTGGGATAGTGTTACCCTGTGGTTGACAATGGAACATTTAAATTGTTGTGTCAGGGCGGGGGTCAAGGATGGATACCATGCATCTGTGACACCCTGTGTCTGAATCATGTCGAGGACATTCACCACGTCACCCCCTCTCTGTTCCTGTCTCTCCTGTCTCCCTTCACTTCTAACAGAAGCACAAAATGCCCCCAAAACTCTTAAAGTGCTGAGCAGCTGACTTTATCAGGCAGGACAGAAATGACTTCTAACTGCCCTTTGATAGCTGCAGAAAGCTGAATTCAAAACTTGTAAAGCTGCAGATGGGTCACTCTGAATAAGTATATGTCTGAAATGTGTCACCAAATGTTAAAGATGCTGATCATAGTCAAAGACAAGGCAGCGAGAGTGCAAGTGAGTTCAACTGTGAAACAGAGAGAGAGATGACAAATGTGCTATGGATGTCTGTCACATCCAGTGTGGAACACATTGGAAAAGTCTCCTGGCACGGAGGAATGAGATGTAAGGACAGAAAGAAAAATATTCAGCTAAATCACACTTTAGTTTTTCCAAGCAGACATGATCTTAAATGGGACACAGCACACAATTACCCTGAGAACCACACCAGCACAACCAGACATGAGGGGCACATTTCTTTTAAAGAAGTAACAGCAGATAACTGTCAGCACGTTGTATCCTTATCAGGATATGTGGTTGTCACCCGAACGAAAATAAAAGACCACACACCCACTCAGAAACCGTCACACGTGACTCATTCGCTGGTGATGGAGAGGAGCCATTCACCACGACGCACAGCCTGGTGAAAACTCAAACACTACCTGTGGGTCTCTGTGAAACATCTCGTACTGCAGGATCATCTGCCGGCTGATCTGGGAGCCGTGATACACGATGACGTTCATGTGCGTCCACGTGCGAAACTCCCTCTCCCAGTTGGTGATGGTGGAGAGGGGGGCGATGATGAGGAAGGGACCGCGGATCCCCATGTTGAAGATCTCATACAGGAAGGTGATGGACTGGATGGTCTTCCCCAAACCCATCTCATCGGCCAGGATGCAGTTTTTTCTGTGTGAGAGAGCACGAGGTCTGCATAATTCTAAAGTTCAGGAAGTTCATCCACTTGTACTAATTAGTACAATAACGAAGCTAATGAATGCATCACTACTTGTGTACACACTGCTGATATCTACATGAAGTCTGCATCTTCAACAAACTGGACAAGTTTTAAGAAAAAAAAAAACTGTTTCTCATTAAAACACTAATTCATGTCCAAATCTAATCAGAAAATATACAGTAAAGGAATGAGGTGACGGACGAGGAGACTAATAAAGGTTCATCTAATGAGCTACTCTAACATTTTTACAGTTATTGTGCTTTGATTTTGGTCTTTTATGAACTGAAGTGTATGTTTTCTGCTCCCTTAATAAAGCATGTTGACCAAACAGTACAGCTACAACAGGTTTACTCACATATACTGTACACTGTACTATATAGTGAATGGGTTTTTGTGTACTCTGTTTGTGCAGTCTATAATCAAATCAAACTTTATTTACATAGCACTTTTCATACAAGCCGGTGCAGTTCAGAGTTTTACAGATAAGACGGCAGGAAAAGGAAATTAGATAAAAATGAGTACATTTTATAATCAATCAAATGCAATTATAATAGATAAAAACTAGATCAAGCATAGAGGATATGATAATATATCATAAAATATATCAGAATGAATAACAGAGAACACAAATATAAATAACACAGAATAACTAATGGCAGTAAAAAGCTCCATAGAGATCTCTTCTTAAGGCAGGGAACAAAGTTCACACTCATTGTTCTGTGTACGACATATTTCTCAGGTTCAGCTGCAGCTTATCGTGCACGTGGCCTCAGCATCATGAGTTTGACATGTGATGTGGGTCTGTTCCAAAGGTACAATCGTCAGGCCAAAGCTCCCTCTGCTGTGGTTCAGCCAGCAAACACTGCCCACTGGAGCACAAACTGGTTGCTGTGGTCTCATATTAGCATTGGCTTAACCTTCATCAGCCAATACCTTCAAACAGGACGCAAACCTTTGTCCCCATAAGAAGCACTTTAGTGAGGGATCTCAGGTAAAACAGCAGCCTAGAGCTCTGTCAGTGTACATACGGGCATGCGAGTGCTGTTGTTAAAGATGCACTTAAGAAGGGCGAGGGGAACTAAATCATAACAAAACCTATTATTTAAAATGCTCAGTTAGGTCATTTGCTATTAAAACTATAATCAGCTCCATCTTTAAATATGACAAGTGTTTTGATGCATGTGAAGTCTGTCTCTTACTGGTCCTACTTTCAGACTGTTGTTTATGACCTTAGTGAAAATCAAGTCAACCAAACCAATCTTTAGTCACGTCCTGGACACTGTAGCATAGTGACAATGCTGCGCATACAGCAGAAGCAGGTTTTGTGTGTTCTTGTGTTTTCGTATTTTAAAGACAAAGGAAAACCCTCCATGTGAGAGGGTTGCTCTGCACCTCACTCCTACATGGCAGGGGCTTGTTTCAGTTCAGAAGCAGGGCTGACTTTAGTCTGGATTAGCTGGCTTTTGGATCTGTGGAACAAACTCACCTTTATAGATTTAAGTCATAAACACGGTGTGTGTTTGTGTTTGTGTTTGATGTCTTTCTCAATACTTGGGAAATGTCAACTGCTGCGTGAGTCATATCTATTTGTCCACCTTCAACCTTTAGCTCCAGTGCCTCAGGGTAATTATAGTTCTTGAGGTTTACAAATAGTTTAGTAGTATTACTCACAATGTTTGTGGCTGTATTTTAACTTAATGTTAGGTTATAGTCATTGTTTATGTCAGGTTTAGTTCCCAGTGTGCAACCTCAAATTTCCATTTCAGTTTGGTTTATCATGACTTTAGTCACGAATGCATACATGTGTTTTCTTTATTACACTAGCATCAAACATCTTTGACTGTATATTCACCTGTTGTACCAGTTGAACAGTAACCAGTTCATTCCCTCTAACTGGTATTCTCTGAGCTGGTTTCCATTCCGGTAATCTCTGGAGCACTCCAGCTTCTGCCATTTTTCTGGAAGAGGACGCTCCTGTACCATGAACACACACACACACACACACACACACAACACACACGCTTCATTAACAAAAGGTTTGATGACTTGCTGATTAAATTTGGATTATTCAAAACTATGAATTATCCGTCAGTGGACGTGGAGGTTTCTTTATCTGAACTGGATCATCTATACTACCTGGATTTGATCCAACAAAAGAACTAGAAGAGTATCAGCTATTAAAACTATCTGATAAATCAGAAAGGAGGTAAATGAGTTGTCACAGTTTTTACATGTAAGAGAAGGACTCAGGCTCTGACTCTGGAGGCTGAATGAACAAAATAATAAAATGAGTAATGCCAGAGGTTGTTCCTGCCAGAGCATAATAAATGATAATGATAATACTAGTTTTGAAATGAATAATGGCTCCTGTAGCTCTCAGGGGTGATGACAGACTCCAGAAAATTGCTACTATTTAAACAGCAATTTGGGATTCAACATCCAGCAGAGTAAATGTACCGATTGGTCACAAAACCGATGACTCGCACATAATACACAGCTGTCAAACCTAACAGATCTGTCCTGCTCACATTAAATGGCCTCACCTGTGGTTTCGTGCCTGGGCTCCGTAGTGACACCCACACTAAACACTGAAGCACAAATGTGGAGATGTTTGTGGGTCAAGGAACACAAGATGTTTTACAGTACATGGATGTGACAGTTTTGAACACCTCGACATCCTCTCTAAGAACAAACAGAAAACCTGATGGTGCACAACTGCAGCTCGAGAATAAAGAAAACCTCACAGCAATGACTGTGTTCGCGCTCATTAGCACCGGGAAAGAAAACAAGACCTAGATGGTGAAAGCGAGGGAGAATGGTTGTAATGATGTGGGCAGAAAGGCTGTTCTGCAGGGAAGGTCTGAGAGCACATCTGGAGCCATAATGGTGTTGTGTTGTTGCACAGTTTCCTCATCTGCCCACCAACCTGTGCTAAAAATGTACATGTTTTTGTCACTGTTTATCATAGAGAGTCTGGTTCCAGACGTCTGAATTGCCTTCCACGTCTCAGTACCTTTGCAGCAACTCAAAAAGGTCTGCCACAAAACAGGCAACAATAGTGGACACAACTACACAAGTCAGCTCACAGAGATCATCAATCAGCAGGTTTCTTCAGTCCGCAGGACAAATGTAACAGCACATCACCGCTCCTGAGTCAAACAAGAGGATCTTTCCCCTGCAGCAAGGCTCTGCCACTTCAGAGAACCAGATTTTCTTTTTGCTTCCTTCTCTTTGCACAGTAAAAATGTCTAATGTTATAATAAAAATCACACCTTTATTTATGTAGCACTTTCAAAGACAAAGGTTACAAAATGTCTCTTGATGAAAAGGCACCTTTGCACTTTGACTTGAGCTACATTTGTCTCCTCTGGGACAGAGTACTGCGTTAAACCAGACAGGCTTGTGTACTATTACATTTCTACTCACCATGTGTCTAAGGTCTGCTGGCAGTTTCTGGATCTCCTCAAACTCTTTAATCTTCTCTGGGTCCAAGTCCTCCTGCAGCTCCCACGTCGCCTCCTCGTACGAGAGACTGCACCACTTCACAAGGTAGTGGGTCACCTCCTACAGCAACACACAGAGAACACCAGCACGCTTCAGTAATAACCACTTACATACCAGACCGCCGCTGTGTCAGAGTGCGTCTGTGCTACCTACCTCTCCAGTCTCGGTGTCGGTGGTAACAGCCACCTCCAGCACTCTGTCCACCTCTACGTAGTCTGGGTTGAACAAGTCCTCGTCAGGCTAGAAGAACGTATGAAGACAGGAAAAAAGGGAGAGAAGAGATTACTGATTATTAGTTAGGTTAGCGATCACACCGCTAAAGCAACAGTCTGTAAAAACTGTAAAATAACTGGGTTTCTGGAGATTCAGAAAGCTTAATTTAAAGGCTTCCAAAAGCACTAGATGCATTGGTTTTGGTTCAGGTCTCGTTAAATCGGTGCTTCACCATATTAGGTTGATGAAAGTAACAGAAACAGCCACGTATGGAAGATGCTACGTTACCTCACACAGCACAACGCGCTAGCTGAGTGTTCTCCTATAAATTCTGACTGGGCTGCAAAGTTTGCAAATCTTCTGATTTGGTTTTGGAAATATGAACTGATAAGAAAAAGAACTACAACATGGATCCAGTGTTCCACAGGCGGCACTACTCTGTGGGCTAAACCTTTTCAAAAAACATGTTAAAGTACATTCCTCTTGTTTTTTCCTTAATAACATCATTTAAAATGTGCATATATATATAGTGCAATTGTGTTTCCATAGCTTAGCTCTGCTGTCACTCCTTCTTCCTACACTTAATGCATGTCTGTTCATCCTAAGCGAGGGGACTCTACCTCTCCCACTTTCTATGAGCCACATCGAGGGTTTAAGGACAGACGGTGTCTTAGGATCAACAGATTGTTGTCTGAAACATGACAGGTGATTTTAATCTATATTAAAAAACTGATTTTATACTGTATATCTCCACATTAGAACCACTGTTCTGAAAACCTTCCATAATGGTCAGTAACAGTCTAATAATGTTGACGTTACGCAGCAAAGGACACACTATCCTTCTGTGTGACAATGCTTAATGCTAGAGTTCACCTGCTGACCTTTATAGCAACACTGAATAAATGTCTTGTGAATTATCAGGGAGTGTGGCCTGTTCATTCATTCAAATCCAGGCATGAAGTGATCACATTTACAGTTTCCACATCACTTAGGGGTAGGGAAAATGTCTTTGGTAGATAATAAAATCTGAATTTGTCCTTCTGCCCAGACAGGGAGCAGTTTACAAAGACACTGGGACGGTTACCTCTGTGAACAGGTGCTTTGTCTGGGCCTGTTTAGTCCTGAAGCGTTTAATCTTCTGGTGGATACGGGGATCCTTCTCTAGCTCTTCCAGAGTGGCCCATTTACAGTGTAGGTAGGAACTGAAATAACACAATGGATAGATCAGCACAGCTTTAATTTTGCAGAGTATGTTACAAAATCCTCAAACTCAATAAAAAAAATCAAGACCAATCACACCAGGATTTCCCTCTCTTTACAACTCCCTCCAAAATCAACTCAATACAAGGCCCCGAGCAGGTAGGAAGCAAACGGTCAAGAAAAGGCATGCACATAAACTGAGTCCTGTGTCATCATTCCTGCACCGCAAATGATTTCCAAGATTAACATGAAATGTTCAAAGCTCCAAGCGAGCTCATTATCAACATTAAGACATATTTTAACAAAGCAACCGTCTTAAAACATAGTTATACAATTCCACTATTATAAAAACACAATGAACTGATTATACAAAAGCTAAACTAATGAAGGGATCAATCACACAGGCCAGATGGAATTTCAGCCAGAGGTTTGGGACAGAAGGCCGTTTTAAAACAAGCAGGAACCATCACTCAGAACATTAAACCGTCTATGCAGCTATTTACTCATGCATTTGATAATACGTTATGTATAGTAATGATTTTAACACAACTAATATTATAAAAATACAAATGTACTTTTCTGTAACTTTATAATTTTAAATCAATCCATTGAAAAGTGTTCACATCTATTCTGTTTTCTTTTTCCAACTCAAGCAAATGTTTTATTCATCACCCCGGCAATAAATTATCATCATAATAAAGACAGTATAAGTGTGTAGGACCTTTCTTAAAGATACAAAGTGCGGTAACAAACAGGGCAGTCTCTAGAGACATGACACACACACCCCCACCCCCCAGCACTCCAATCCCTACACCCTCACCCCGCTCTCCCTCAGCAGCTACAGCGGAGAAGCACTTACCGACTTAACAGACCACTGCTCAAAAACAGCCCATAAACATTTTCATCAGTCATGAGAGCGACGTAACGCGTCGACATCGTGATACCCAGGACTTTGTTTAATCTCTAATCATGCAGCTTCTGAGTAGGGCTGGAAAAAAATATTGATTTTCTGATTATTTAAGCGATTTAGTTTCGGTTATTAAAATTACGAGATCAACCTTTGCATTTACACCTTTTCTCAGTAAATGCACTAAATGTTAAAGTGCATGTTTGCAGAGGTGACTTATTATAAGTAGCTCAGTTCAAACAGCATGATGAGTAAAAACCGCCCGAGGCGAGTTGTTACAACGTGCACAAAAAGGTCATTTTAAGTTATAAAGTCATGCAGATGATACAACGGTAGTTCTCATTATAAAGAAAACTCAACTGTTAAATAACTGAGCCTTAAATAATTTGAACCTTTTGATGACAATAACTGAAAAGGAGGTCTACAAAGTTTATGAAGAGTAGGAAGGTCCACACAGAAATCTCTCAAACAGCGGTCATAACATTTCACTCTGGACCACAAACGTCAACCTGGAAAAATCTGGGAATCGATAAAGGTAATAGAAAGAGTCGCTGGGGGCCATGAGTGTCTGTACAACATCTGATGACAATCCCTCCAATAATTGTTGAGGTATTTTAGCCTGGATCAAAGATGCTGGAGTTAAAGCTAATGCTGTATGATAAAACAGCCCTGGTCTGGTCAAAGCACATGCACAACTCAGTAATATCAGAAGCCAAAGTTTTTGCATTATGCCGCTGGTTTGCCAGCAACACTCCCCTCGATTCATCTCTTCATCTACTGTGCACAGCAAATCCTGAGAAAGAACAATTCTGCCACTAATGAGGAGTGAATTCAGTGAATTTTTTTTGGCTTGTAATGTAAAAGAAAATATTCATTTAGCTAACGATTATTATTAAAATAAGCACAAAAGCAACTTAAAAATGCTCTTGAGCAGGGTGAAAGAAGTCACTTTACATCAACTTTTAAATTTGAGAATCTTTTATTTTATCAACATTTCAAGACACTCAGTGTGTCAGCATTTGTTGGAAATTCCACCAGAATAAAATTAAGGTCACATGGCCACTGAAATACAAACTCCAATTTCTTTAGACGTAGGCTAATGACCGACTACGAGTTAAGGAAAGAGGGGGGGGAATAACGGTGCTCGTGTTCAGACAGTGTCATCAGGAGACAATATCTTTGTTGACAGACATTAACCTGGGTTGTTCACACAGCTAACTGAGGGGAACGGCTCTAGAAGGTGACGAGAGAAGTGCCACAGATTTTTGTCTAAGGAATGAAAAAGCAGCGTGGGACAGAGATGTGCAACCAGCCAGTCAAGGTGTGAAGTAGGTTGGAATGTCAGATCCTTGGCTTGGAAAATGACAAAAAGCATTCACTCATCTGTTTCGGACATGCAGGTGGGGGCAAACACAGTTTCTTTCTGTGGAAAGCCTGCGGAGGTGTCGTCGTTTGAGCCTGGTAATAAGCAATGGTGAAGGAACACTCACAAATTTCTGTACTTGACGTAGAACTCCTCTGCCTCCTCTGCTTGGTCCTCTGATGATGAAGTCTAGGGAGGGAGACAGAGAAAGAGAGAGATTAAGTGGGAAAAAATGATAAAAGAACCAACATCATTAAGTTAAAAAATACTCCACTGATGACACTGAATGTATGACTATGCTCTTTCTTCTTCACCTCTTTCTTCACTGTTCTGACAGAGAGAATTTTCTCAATGATGTTGGCCTCGTCTTCAGGTGGTTCCTGAAGATGAAGAGCCCAAAAGACAGAAGGTCAGTTCACAAAGGAGCGATGTAAAAAAAAAATAAACTTGCTTCTAAGCAAAGCACTTACATGAGCACACCACAGAATTTAAAATGTATAGTAAATGACATTTTAGATACAGTTTGACCACCTTGTTTATATCAGTGAGTGTAACACAATACAGTTCAACAGCACGTACTACACGAAGCACGACTATTTGGATAAAACTGCTTTAGTTAACATCTGCTCTGAACAAAGATTTTCTGCTGTCAGAGAAATGGCATGGTTACAGTGTGAAAGTCACTTCAGATGCTCTAATCAAAGTTTTAGCGCTGATTTGATGAGAAGACCAGAAACAAATGTTTCATTAATAAAAAGCGTCCTCATTTCCAACATGCCTGCAGCGGGGAACAGACTCTTCAATATGTGGATAGTGTTATTAAATAACTATATTTATAATGTATTTTACAACTAAGATGGCAACAAAGGAGGTACTGTATCAAAAGCCAAACAGGTCATAGTTTGCCTGCTTTTCCCCATCGTTCTGTTTTCTATCGGCAGGCAGCGTTCACTGTTTGTGAACACCACTCTAGGCACTTGAGCACACACGCCAGCACAGACACAAACTACAGGGTACCCACTGCAAGCACATGTGCACAGGCACATATTAAAACAAGTGCAGACTAGAATTATTGCTTCCCGGTTGTGCGTCCTTCCTTACCTCAGCCTGCCAGGCCAGAGCAGTGGCGTTCAGCGCTGAGATGCGACCGGCTCCAAGAACTGCAATAGTCTCTCCATCATCATCTACCACCTTAAAGTCCAAATCCTCGTTGTACTTCCTCCTCTTGACCTGTCGTCCTGAACGCCGCTTCTAAAGAGGAGGAGGGGGAAAAAATGAACAGGGAGGAAAGACGAGAGAGTTGAGGAGTTTATGTAACAGAGAAGGACCAACACCCAGAGAGCACAAACCTCGGCCAAGGCAGCTCACTGTAGCCATTACACCTAAAAGCAATATTCCTATGGGGCGGCTGTGGCTGAGGGGTAGAGCAGGTCGTCCTCTGATGACAGCGGTCAGCAGTTCGATTCCCATTCTTCTCAGTCCACATGCTGAAGTGTTCTTGGGCAAGACACTGAACCCCAAGCTGCTCCCGGTGGCTAGCCCAGTGCCTTGCATAGAAGCTCCACCGCCAAGGACGTGTGTGTGTGTGTGTGTGTGTGTGTGTGTGTGTGTGTGTGTGTGTGTTTGGGTGAATCTGTAAAGTGCTGTGTCCAGGTAAGGTAGAAAGGTGCTATACAAGTAAGGCACATTTACCATGGCAGTCTGACCCTCATGATATGATTCCACAAAAACCTACCTGTGGCTTTTGCAATCACATTGATAAATTGTGCAGACCCACCCCAGTCAGCCTATCTCAACCTCTGTGCACAGGGTCTGTCCAGTCTACTGCCCACTCACCGCGCTATCCAAGGGGTCTTGACTGTCCTCGCCACCCATGTTGAGGGCTGACAATGAGGTAGTGTCGTCACTCTCCAGCCCCTCCTGTACAGCCAGCACCTGGTTTCTCCTCTTCCCCTTCTTCTTCTCCACAGGCATGGCACCAGGGTCTCTGGAAGAGGAGGGTTTCTGGTGAGTACTCAGCAGCTTCTCACAGAGTCAGAGGCTGGAAACTCTCCTGTTCCCTCATGGCTGGCTAAGGTGGTCTTATATGGTGTTAATACAGTATCCTCACTTTCTTCTAATTTCTCCAGTTACCACTTCCTGATCACCAAGACAAAGAACAACCACTGGCCAATCACTGAGTCAACCAGCAAAAGAAATGCTGTTCTGAAATTTGAGCACACTTTAAGACCAGGCTGCCACTTTGAATCCTCAGACTGGTTGAGAAAACCAGAGCTGAATGAAAAAGCAGGGTGTTTCCTGGCATACAGTGGGTCTGTGAAGGTTGTGACCCAGTGACCGAAGTGAATATTTCTGGCACAATCACCTGCTTTTTATACTAAAACACTGTTTTCCCTAAGATGAAATGGATGGTAGAGCATGTTTACCTTACATGATGTGACATGCATCCAAGTGAAGCAAATGTGTGAGCAGGGTATAGTTTAAGGAGGGATTTGACTAAAGTGTTCAGGGATTTGTCTGGATCACTCTGAAATATAAGTGACACAGTGAGCATGAAGAAAACAACTGGGATTTGAAGAGAAATAGAAACCACACTGTTGGATGAGGAGGTAGAGGAGAAGGGAGACATGAACAAATTCACCTAAACCTACTTAGCTGTATAAATTTCAAAATGTGAACGAGCTGATATTAAAACACACTTATGACCTCAAATCATCCACTAATGATTCTGACCCATGAGCCAATGACATCCAATATAATTCTATATCACAGGAGTGGTTAGGTCACCACTAATGTTTCTAATATTCCTATAAACAATAAATTTTTATTTGCCAAACAGAACTTTGCAATTATTCAAACATTTTCTAGCAGATGTCTTTATATTGTGTGAAGTACTGGAACAACACACAAAATAGTTGGTAAATAAATAATAAAAAATGACTGTGACAGTGAGGTTAAAAACAAAAACACACCTCTCACCGTCTCACCAGGAAAACAGGCTGTGAAATATTTACAGCCACTACTGCACTGTTAAGTATTGTATACTACAGAAAAATAACCAACTTGTTCACACAGATTAGACACCAGTGATTACAAATTACTTAATGCATGAAATTAACACCATGCAAATTAAACACTGTCAGACCGTGGAAAATCTAATTAGAGTCATTTGAGTTCAATGCATATTTGTTTTGATTTGGACAAAGACATAAAGATATAAAGCTTTGGACTGTGCCTATTAAACTGGGGATGTCCTGATACCAGTACTTGGGTATCGGGTCCGAAGCCACCCTCTAGTAAAGCCTGCTTGTACTTGTTAAAAGTCACTAAGGTCGATAGGCTTTGTCGCCTTTATGTAACTTTTTTATTTTAAGACCAAGTGTTCCTTCTGGCTTCTGACTCCTTACCTGAGTCCAAAGGAGAGCTGCACAAGAATTCTTATATGCCTAGACTGTCTGTTTATGCATAAATGGTAAATAAAAACCTTGACTTGAGACAGTGGAGGAGAAATTTTAGTGGGTTTAGCTATATAGTAAAATAAGTGTCGATGACAAAAAGCAGACTGCGAGCTCTGCTTCCCTGCTCTGTGTCTGAGACAGGGAGGAACAGGCGCTCACAGGTGCACACACACACACACAGTGTGTCTATGAGTGCACACACACTGCAGACAAGATGATGAGACAGTATGTGAAAGAGACAACGATGAAACAAAACCCCGCCAGTAATGGAGAGAGCACAAGCACTTTATCAAACATGTTGAACAAGCAGAAAACAAAAAAAACTCGCAGCAATGCGATGTCTTCAGTCTCCCTGCTGTCTCTACCTGGTCGCCTGAGAGACACAAGATGGGAAGAAATACAGAGAAAGGGAACTATTGGTAATCTCAAGCAAAAAAAAAAAAAAGCTTTTAATAGTTTGTCATTTAATATATTAAACATTGATGCTGAGACCAAAAAGCTCCTGAAAAGCAGTGCAGGTGTGTGTCCAGCAGAGAGGCTGCAGTGCACAGCAGGCACTCTTTTTAATTAAAATTTTAAACTGCTGATTGCAAGATTGTGCGTTTGTCCCTGTTACATGCAGTTTTTGTTATCACAAAGCTTTAAGGTAATTTGCACAGCTGATATTTTAAACACAAAGTAAATCCCATGAAAATAAATACTGTCTAATGTCGACTGCACATTTATGATAATTGTAAGAGAGACAATGCGTTGTTCTTACATAGGTAATGGTAAGTATTCAGGGCAGAGACGCACCAAGCTGACATGACATAAGCAAAGATGCCCAGACCTCCCTTTCTACAGACACTTCCTCCAGCTCCGCCGGGGGAATGCCGCGGCTTCACCAAGACAG
>NW_018128093.1:623952-663985 GCF_001952655.1 Monopterus albus
TGGGGCCAACAGGACAACGTCATCTGCAAAAAGCAGAGACGAAATCCTGTGGTCCCCAAACCGGACTCCCTCCGGCCCCTGGCTGCGCCTAGAAATTCTGTCCATGAAAATAATGAACAGAACCGGTGACAAAGGGCAGCCCTGCCGGATTCCAACACGCACTGAAAACAAGTCTGACTTACTGCCGGCGATGCGAACCAAGCTCCTGCTCCGATCGTACAGGGACCGGGTAGCCCTTAGCAAAGGGCCCCGGACCCCATACTCCCGGAGGACCCCCCACAGGGCGCTGCGAGGGACACGTTCGAATGCCTTCTCCAGATCCACGAAGCACATGTGGACTGGTTGGGCAAACTCCCATGAACCCTCTGCCACTCTGAAGAGGGTATAGAGCTGGTCCAGTGTTCCACGGCCAGGACGAAAACCGCATTGTTCCTCCTGGATCCGAGGTTCGACTATCGGTCGAATTCTCCTCTCCAGTACCCTGGCATAGACTTTCCCGGGGAGGCTGAGGAGTGTGATCCCCCTATAGTTGGAACACACCCTCCGGTCCCCCTTCTTAAAAAGAGGGACCACCACCCCGGTCTGCCAGTCCAGAGGCACTGTCCCCGACCGCCATGCGACGTTGCAAAGGCGTGTCAACCAAGACAGCCCAACAACATCCAGAGACTTGAGGTACTCAGGGCGGATCTCATCCACCCCCGGTGCCTTGCCACCGAGGAGCTTCTTAACTACCTCAGTGACTTCAGCTTGGGTGATGGACGAGTCTACCTCTGAGCCCTCAGCCTCTGCTTCCTCATCGGAAGACATGGCGCCGGGATTGAGGAGATCCTCGAAGTATTCCTTCCATTGTGATGCCAACCGTCATGCTTTGTTTTTCTACTTTCTCTCTGTGGTCTCTGTTTAGAGCAGGGAGGGGGCTGCTCCTCTCTCACACAGGCAGTAAGTAATGCGAATGCTTGAAGTGTGACGTCACGGACATTTAACCAATCAGCGGTTTTCCTATAATGGACAAAACTCTTTGAACAAACTGCACAGACGACAGCCAATGGCTGACTAATACATACGATCTGCACTTGTGCGGCTGAAATAACTCCCCCATCATCAGGTGGCAGTATCCGTATTCACCGTTAAAAGAGTGAAAGAAGAAGAACTAGCCTGTGGACGTATAAGCTATAAACAAAGCAGCTCTCCTTCAACACTGCTGCTGTTTATAGCTGCTTCTAATGGAGAATATGTCTGACAAGAAGTTGCAAATGGCAAAGCTGTTCTCTGCCCTTGGTCTTTAGGATGTAAAAGAAGAAAGGAGGTTGTGCAGGTGAAAAAAAAGGAGAAACTGCACTAAATGGGTGAAATCATGGACACTACAGACAGGCTGAAGGGGCTTTCCCAAACCATTCTCTTCTCATGCATTGATTTACTAAGCTCAACAGCTGATCAGAGTGGTCTCTCTCTCACCGACGAGGCCCGACACCGATTCAACATTTCAAATCATCTGAAAAGCCACTGAAAGGGACGACTAGTGTCAGTGGTCTGGGACACACGGGGGGGACAAGCCCCAACAATTCAATTCAATTTTATTTGTATAGTGCCAAATCACGACAAAGGTTGTCTCAAGACACTTGACAAAGTCTAGACCTTACTATTATTATTATTATTATTATTATTATAGAGGAAAAACCCAACAAGCACTGACAGTCTGACGGTGGCTGACTGTCAGTAGTATTGGTGCATCTACTGTATTTATTAAAAAACTTTTAAAATCTCTCAGATATACAGTAGTGCATGTTAAAATGTTAACAGTATCGTTTAACACCGTTTTGTTAGTTTGTGCACACGTGATTTACTTGTGCACACAAATTTGTTTGTTTTTCTCCAGGACACCTGCCAGGCTCCACAGAATAGCAGCAAGTGGCTGCAACTCTCATTTGCTCTTTATCTCACACTGTGACTGAAAGATCGGACATTTCCAATGATCTAAATTCAGTACAATTCTAAACCTGGCTTCCTCTACCACTGACTTTAGGGTATAAAAATCAATCCAGCAGCGAGTGACTAAAGTGGTGGTTGGAGGAGCAAACAAAGATTCATCTCTCTGTCCCAGTTAATAGTTTTCTCCCTCTGTCTTACACTCAAACTCTGCCAAAGTGAGCAGTGAGAAAAGACAAAGCGGCAGATTAAGATGGAATTAAAAGTGCACCACATGAGGACTTTCTAATCTTATTGGGACTGTCGTTAGTGGAACACATGACCCGACACCAAAGCACCACCTGGGAGCGACCCTGAACCAGTCAAATCCACAAGGCCTCCTCCTTCCACTCACATCAGTGCATCTTCTCTCGCCTTCACATTTTATCTCCATTCTGCCTCCTCCCCTGTCTTATCTGTGCTCTTCTTTCATGTCATTACCTCTGTGGCGTTCCATCTTTCCTCATCCTCACTTAACCTGTCTCGTGTCCTTTCCTCTCTCCATTACCTTCAGCCCTTTTTTACTGTTGTCAGTGTATCTTCTATCCCTTTGACACTCACTGGCAACTGTCTTTCTTCCTCCATTTATTCACACTTTATTTTGAAGTCTTTCCATTTCTCATCTTCTCCCTCTTTTAGACAAAACTCTATATAATCACTCTATTTCCACTTGAGAACACTGTTTCTTTCTTTTGCCCTGTCATATCAGCCTCCGGTCTCTCCTCCACATTAGAGCTGGAACACTGTCTCAATTCGTTCATTCTTGGTGAAGTCAGCCAGAGATAATGTCCCATCTGCCCTTACCTCAGCGCTCTCTTTGTGAATTCAGACTCTCAGCCATAACACACCACACAAATGTTCTGGTACCCCTCCATGACACATGTACACACATCGGCTGCTCTACAATTTGTCATTTATCTTTTTATGAATGTAGCTCAGGTAGTCAAGTCAGGCTGTCTGTACCAGACTACTATACTCTGTTTGCTGCTGGAGAAGAGGGAGAGCGTGAGGATATTTTCTTTTATGCTTGCGGTTTCTTACGTAGTATCCTTTCACAGTTTTACTCTAAATGTGGTCTTTCAATCCAAAAAATAAGTACAGTAACCACCCAGATACACAGAATCTGATCTGTAACAACCTTTGAACTTGTGCAGACTGAACTCACTGCAGCCTTGGTCAGAAAACATTAGAAATGATTCTTTTTTAAAATATTTTTGCTGTTAATGCATAGGAAAAAAAAACAAATTTGATAAACAGTGGCTGTTGAGGATAGAGTGCAACATGTAAAATAAAATACAGTTACAACTATCAGAGTGGCTTATTAATAGTCTGTTAATGAAGACATCACCTTTGCTCCTTCTTCTCAACTTGATAAAAGCACCAGGCTTTTCAGAGGTGGGTTAAAGTGAGAAAAAGGACAGCGAACAAAACAAGAAAGGTGCAGAAGAAGACCGTCCTGTGCTTCACTCTCATTTAAACATCAAACCCCACTGTGTATCCATCTTGTTCTGGATGTAAATAAAACCGTCCTTCCCATTTTTTCCAGCTCCCCAATATAGCAAAAGCCAAAATACAGCCTCAAAGTGAAATATTTGTCACTGAGCTGCCCAGAGAAGAACTGCATAATTTGTTGGGGCTGGCAGGTTTACTGCTGCTGTGCTCCACTTACTCCATCAGTGTCCACATCCAAGGCTTTTCTCGCACAGCCTCTTTCACTTTCTTTCTTCTAAAAGCTTAATTCTTTCCCGTCCTGGTCTCTTCCCATGAATTACCTGCCAGGAGTAATGTCTTACCTGGGTTTGCGGCCCCTCTGTTTGGGCACTGAGGCTTTGCTGTTGGCTTGGCCATGGTTCTTGACCTGGGTCCCTTGGACATGCCCTGGGACTTTACCGTGGAGTCCTGGGGTGGGAGGTGCTGGAGAAGAGGGAGAACATGAAGAGAATGTGGACATGAGTGACTGTTAAAATAAAATCCTCTTCAGGGCTTGGTGCCACTTTCTACATACAGTAACTTTAGTGATTCTTGACCTGATCTTGATTTTTTCATTATGTTTAGTGAAAAACTGCTGTGACAAACCACTACTCTGGGGTGAGGGGGTACAACCTCACTGCAGTTCAGTTCCCAACAGATGTATCCCCAGGTTGGCTGTTGGCAGGAAGCCAGCCAGGGATCGCAGATGATCACTTCACAGGTGATTCCTAATGTTTGTGTGCAGTCTATGCATGGAGAAGACCTGAAGTCTTGCATGTTGACCTTCCTCACAAGAGGTTCTCATGGGTCCAAAACTTTGGACCTGACCCAAAACGGACCCGTGGAAAGTCAACACAAACCTGATGTGCATAAATGAATTTTCACTTTGGACCTGATCTAAAATGGTGTCAACTCTAACACGCGCACAGAGAACACAAACGTCAGCAGCAGTATAATGATCAATCAGTTGATTCACTAATCTCTTCACTTCCTTATCACCTCGTTTTTCCCACAGTGACTGTGCCACATACATAATCAGAATCGGCTCAGACCGCACAGTCTCATTAGGGAACATATTAACATACAGGCCCGAGACCTAACCCAACCTGATTAGACTTTGGATCCGGTTCCTCAAAACCAACTGGACCGGTGAAGACCTCTACTTCTCACTATTAGGTGAAAAGAACCAGCTGATGACAACGTGCACTGGATTCAGAGCATGTCAGTCTTAGCTCTCCCATACAAGTGCCTGTTTTATTGCCTTTTCCAGTATATTCTGCACTGCCCGATACTGCACAGCAGGTAGACAGCAGGTAGCTTACAGCACGTTACAAAAAGTAAACAGGATGGACGAGCAGCATCAAGACTGTAGGTCATTTTATTTGCATCACTCTATGTCCAGTTAAAGATGAACACTAGTGCACTGGGAAAGGTGTGATTTTATTGGTTTTATGGTGGATTTCTGAGATATTCAGTGGATTCCCAGTTGTACTGCAGAGCTTTGTGCAGGCAAAAAGGACATAACTAAGTGGCTCTAAAGCATTTAAGATTTCCTAAACATAAATCAGCAAGGCCAAAAAAAGCATCCACATTTCTCACATAGTTGAAATTTTTTTTAAATGTATAAAAATTTACCACACTGGTGTTAATGGAAACCTCCTTTGACTTTTGCACACTTACATAATTAAAGCTAATATTTGATGCAATAATATAAATCACACATTCCATTTCTTCACATTTACATCTACTGTATATGCAATTTTTCATTTTCACAAAAACATGTTTTTTAGCTTTGAATGAATGTTAATGCGCCCACCCACACACAGATAGCATGCTCATTCAGTCCTAATTAAACCCAGCAATTACAACATAAGATTCATTTATCCCAACGTGTCTGATCATGATTTCAGGACATGTAAGAACAGAACAGCCATCACCTGTGCCTCCAATTACTACTCAAATGTTGCAGCTTTAGCACTTGTTTTCTTTGGTTTTGACCAAAGCTGAACATAGCAGACACAAACGTACTTTTATTGTACCACAGATTCAAAGTGAGCCCAGGTTCACCTTAGTTTAGCTGCATTTGTACACCACTTACGAGGTAATGAGAAAGAGAAAAGCAGTAAATCCTCATATTTGAGAACAGTGAACCAATGAATGTACTTTATAATTGACAATCTGTTCTGAAACTTGTCATATTTTCTATCAGTTGACTAAGACTATGTTAACACTGCAGGTCTTAATGCTCAGATCGGATTTTTTGCAGAAATTCGAATTTTTTGCGCTGTTGTTCACACTGTCATTTAAATGCGACTGCCATCTGTCTCATGTGTGAACGGTATACGGCCCTGAGGTGACCCGCATGCGCAGAAGAGGGCGTGACGTCAGACGCAGCGTACTGTGTTTGCGGAAATAAAAATGGATGTGGCTCGTGATAGCATGTGCGTAGCGATGTACCTGACAATTTGCAATCGAAATAAAGAAATAATAATAAGAAGAATATCAAGAAGGAGGAGAGCACAAATAATGCTTATGGCCTCGCCTCCTCCAGTGCAGAATTGTGACGTCTGTCGCATTTCAATGACATAAAAATCGCATGAAATGCGACCTGGCCGTTCAGACTGAAGTCGCATTGCAAAACATCGGATACGTATCCGATTTAGGACCACATATGAAAGTGGCCTGGGTCGGATTTGAAAAAATCGGATTTGTACTGTTCACACTGTCATAAGGAAATCGGATATGGGTCACATTTGGGCAAAAAGATCAGATTTGAGTCACTTCAGCCTGCAGTGTGAACGTGGTCTAATTGTTTCAGTGCCATCTAAATAAATCAGACCTTCGTGTTTAAATGAACATCGCAGCCTACCAACACAACTGCCTTGCACATTCCACTTTAACACAACCACTTAAAAACTAACGCACCTTCTCTTCACACGCCACAACAAAGACAACCCACACGCACTCCAGACACGTCACCGCGTACCTTGATTTGGGGGTAGAGGAGGTAGGACTTTGACCTTCGGTTTCCTTCCTCTTTTGCCAGGCACCTTAACTGGCACCTGAGCTGCTCCAGAGGCCACAGCGGTTTTCCCCACTGCCACATTCTTCAGGTCTGCCCTGCTCTCCCTCCCCTTGGCCCTGTGCTCCTTCCGCTCCTTGCCTTCCTTGGGCTCCTTGCTCTTCCTCAGTCTGACCACCAACGGCTCCTTCTCCTCCTTTCGCTTCTTTGGTTTACTGCTATCCCTTTCCTCCACCTCCCCTCCTCCTCTATCCTGTTCTCTCTTGTCCTTTTTCTTCCGTTTCTTCTTCACCCTGCCTCCACCTCCTCCATCATCCTCCTCACTCAGGGAGGAAGGAGGTCGCGGGGCTCCTCTGAGGTGCTTAGCGTCGTGGGCCCCGGCCGCTGCGCAGTGATTGGACGCTGCCGTGCTGCCCACAGGGGTGAGGAGGCGGAGCTGGTCCTTGGGGCCCACGACCAGGTGTCCCCGTGGGATTGTAGGAACTGCTGTTTGTGTGTTGTTTTGGTCCGAGGCAGAGGAGGAGGCTGCTGCAGCAGAGGCCGGGGGAGGTGTGTGCTTCAGGAGACCAGTGAACATCTGAAAAGGACAAGTATTCAAAAGTTTAGCATGGTCTGTCCCAAACTTAGGGTCACAGATACATTTTTATTGGGTACTGAGTAGAATGCATAACAGTGCTATGTGAATTCATTTACTTAATTCAAAGAGCATCCTTTTTCCTACGCTGGTCTGTTCAGCTCACATGCTGTGTGCAGGGCTCCCTCTCTCTCCTGGCTAACCTGATCTTGGGAAGTCTGGGAATTTTCTCAGCGGGGCAGTCTGTTTTTCCCCCAAACCTGACATCATAGCCTACAGCCTACACAACTCTTCGGCAGCTCATCTCACCTGCAGTGACACAAAGCTGCTGCCATCTCACCTGCAAAGTTGCATGTGGTAGCAAATGAAACTTAGAGAGATGGAAAACCTGCACCGATGGAAGAATAAACAACTGCTACATGTAGTGATGAGGAAAGTAGTGAGGAGGCAGAAGCATCAGAGAGGAGTGAACAGGGATGAGGTGCAAGTTTGATTGGTGAAGAGTCAGGCTACTCAACCTGCGGCTGTCTTCATCACCCCTAGCCAAGTGGTTACTAAATGCGGTCAGCGCAGAAAAGTCGGAATGCTAAATGTCTGAAAAAATGTTTGACTGTAAATGGGTCAAATACACATAGAAATCTGTCCTATGCCCAGTATAAAAATAAGAATGGGCTGCTAATTTCTCTCTTAGCATGTTTCTTATAGCACACTCCTCAGCCCAGCAGTGAAAATGATCTGAAAGTACAACATCGAGCTAACTCGGCTAAAGTTGGACTGTGCGTTCTGAATTTCAACAATGTACCATTTCATGTTGTCAGTGTCGATGATGTTTGTTTCCTAAAGGTTCATTATAATGTGGTGAGAAATGCAACATTACTCTCAGCTATTTCATTATTTCTGTGATGTACTTTTATTCATTCATTCATTCAGTTTCTACCGCTTAGTCCCTGAACGGGGTCACGGGTGGGGCCGGAGCCAATCCCGGCCGGCAATCGGGCGAAGGCAGGGTACACCCTGGACAGGTCGCCAATCCATCGCAGGGCTAACACATAGACGAACAACCACACATACACGCACGCACTCCTATGGGCAATTTAGAGACACCAATCAACCTAAGCTGCATGTCTTTGGTCAGTGGGAGGAAGCCGGAGCACCCGGAGAGAACCCACACAAGCACGGGGAGAACATGCAAACTCCACACAGAAAGGTCCCAGGTGGGGCCCGAACCCGGAACCTCCTCGCTGTGAGGCAACGGCGCTAACCACTGTGCCACCGTGCTGCCCGTACTTTTATAATAAAATAATTAATTTCATGGTTAGAGTTTTCATTATCAGTGCATTATAAATGTAGATGTTGTGGCAATCCATGATGTATTTTTGTAATCTTGGGTCCTGGGGAGAAACCTAATTTCTTTTTTGGGTCTCAAACTGAAAAGGTCTGGGGACGCAGGGTTTAGCATGATCCCACTGTTCCCATTCATTAAATAACGGTCTCTAGCTGCCAGTTCTAGTAAAGCTATAGTCAGTGAACACCTGCACAGATTACAGGCTTCACATAATAATAACCCTTTCCTTTCCTGGTTGCCCTTGTTTGTGAAAACCTCTGCAGGAAATGTTGTTTCACAGACAGTAGCTCAACAGAGAGCAAAGTGGAGATGAAATGAAAACAGCATTTCTATTAAACTCAGATTAGCAGAACAGTGCATGTAGTGCGTTGTTGTACCAATAGATTAATGCTGTAAAAATGTTTATTACACCATTCAGTGTATTTTACTGGGTCAGTTTACAGGGTTTGCTCTGCCCATTATTTGGATGACAGGCTTTATCTCAGAATTCAGTGTAATTACTACTGTTATCATTTGATTCAACTTTTTTTTGTAGCAAAATGGATCAAATGACAAAGACAAGAAATAGGAAAGGCTGGACAGAGAGAACAGAGGACTGGAGGGAATGACGGGGAGAAAGAGTCGGATAGAGAAGGACAAAGTCAGAAGGGAGAACGGAGGGTGAGACGCTAATGTTGAGTCATGGGTTGTTGATTTTTTTTTGTGTGCATGTTACCTAATTGAGGATTTAATGACTCATGAACAGCAAGCAGCGACACGCCGTGAAGAGAAATCACAAACATCACATTCTGAGCACGTGTCGTCTGATGTGTGGATCAAACTGTGACTACTAACGTAATATCCAGAACATCCTTCTATCAGCTCCAGATATAATAATACCATTAGATTATCAGCAATATCTCACCAAACAAAACCAAACGCAGAGGTTGACAGAGGCCGGACTGGTAGTGGAGGACAGCTCGAATGAGCCATGTGCTGGTTTGGCTGATGATTCAACAACTCCTTGACTCACAGAGGAGCCAGTAGGAGGACGGGTGTTACCAGGTGACCTTGCTGAAAGTGTTTTACATGACTCCAGTAAAGGAGAGGTCCCTAGCAAATGTACATTAACATACAGAGGAGCTAAGAACAGCTGTTATGGCCCTTAATCAGGGTGCAGTTGTTTTACCAAAAACAAATAAAAAGCAACATGCTTAGACTTGTTAATGGATGTTTAGTAAAGATATAAAAGGTGTGTGTGTCTGTTATTAGCTTAAGCACGTGTTTGCCTGTACATGTGACTAAGATCACATTTTATGACCATTTACTGCAGAAAAACTATTTATTCCAAAGGTTTCACGTACTTTCTCTTGCCACTGTGTGAGTTATTTGTCATAACTTGAAACTGTACCAGAGCCTGAACTTGCATTTCTTAATCTTTTTAGCCACCATTTGCGCAGGAACATCACTTTCACCACAATGCTTCTGCTTGCTTAGACACAAAAGCTTACAAAGCTAAAAAGTTCATTCCTTAGTGACGTCAACAGTCTTGCAGATGATGTTTGTAAATCCAGTTTGGATTACACATACAGTACCTTTAACAATGAGCCAACTATGTTTTAGTATTTACCATTCATGTCCTTACCAAAAAGAGAAAAAAGAAAAAAACCTTCGAGGGCCAGGGCGCTAAACAGTCAAACCATGACATCACTGTTTCCACCATCCTCATCCTGATCCACAGTATCCATACTCCAGTCAACTGAACTGTTCCACAGCGCTTCACCAGCGCAGTGTCCTGCAGCAGTACTGTCACTGTGAGGTGAGGGATTTCTACCAGGGGTACATCTGTAACACTAATGGAGGACAGATGGAGACTAAGAACTTTAGCTTCCTCCCATCCACTTCTGATGTTTACACCAGGCTGTCTGCTCAAAGACATGAGGCAGGAAACAGGAGCTTAAGTGTTTCATATTATAATAACTCAATGGTGTCTGCATAAATACTCGTATAAAATATGTAAATATAAATATTCATCAGTATTAGGTGAACCCCAAGGTCAGTGCAGCATGTGGGCAAACAGTGCAAAACTGTGGAGATGCTTCAATATCCAGTGGTGACTTTATATCAGGTAGACGGAAACTGCAAGTCCACCGAAGTTGAATACAGCTTGGACTGAAATGTCAACTACGTGAATCAGGAGTGTCTGAACCATTGGACACCCACTGATGTAAAGCAGCCTGTGTGAGAAAACAAATGCAGCGGTACTAACGCCTCAGCATGAAGCTGATTTTCATCACTTCTTCTGTATTGTTCTACCACAGTAACAGCTTTTTGAATATGCAGGTTAAGTGCTGCAGCCAGACCCAACGCAGGGGCAGTGATGTTTCACTAACGAGTCAACAAGGTGTTTTGCAACATACAAAAACATGATGACGATGATAATAAGCAGCCTTATTAGATGAATTTAAGTATTTATAAATATGTGCCATTACAGTCCAGTTCTAAACTATTGAGAGCTTACTATTCATATATGAGAACCAAAAAATAAATATACAATTAATTTAAACATATATACAATTTAAAACAAAACAACACTAACTACAGCAAAAAAAATGGACTGAAGCATTTACAAACACTGATGACTATAAAATAGTTTGTTCAGGGCCGCTGTATTGGATTGTGGGTACAATAAATACCTCATTAATTTGTCCTTGACCTTATTTTAATAAGAGACTACTGTGTGAATTAAAGCTTCTTCTGCACTATTTAATGTCACCACAAGCAAAAAAACTAAACTTTCCGTTCCAAACCTATAGAGCTTACAATCAGTCAGAATTACAAGATAAACTAATCAAGAGACGTGTGACGTCTGACCTCTGTGATGAAATCATCTGACCCCACATTTGCTAACATGTACTGCTGCTTGGCTCCAGATCTGAAGGTGCACTCAGTCCGAGCTGGAAACCGCACCAGGATCCTTGAACGAAGGTGCGTCTGTTTCCCAAAAATCTGTTTTATGATGATGTTATTATTTAGCGTCTGCTATTTCATTTGGCGTCTCGATTTTACGGGGGGAGGTGTTCTCTGGTGAGATGTCTGTTTACATCCCCGGGCATTGTTTATGTTTACTTTATTTTTCCATTTAATTATTTACTTACTTATTTTTGTCACAAAGCCTGTCAGATTTCCTCCTCAGTGGTTTTGGTAATGACTGTAACTAAGGCCTATGTTTTATAATTATATCAGCTCTGTGCGTGTGGCTCTGCTGAACGATTTAGGCTGAATTAGCTGAAGACTGAGCAGGAGGACTAGATTAGGCCACATTACAGAATCACATTCCAGTTTGAGGGCATTCTGCTCATGCTTTGCTCAACAAATATGAATGTGAGTGTGTGTATATAATGAATAATCATATGCTACATGATTGGTCCCTGCAGGGAAACGGTCACGGTTTGCCACACCACAGAAGGTCAGAGCATGGGGTCAGCTACTAAACACCATGCAGGGACTGGGGAGGGACCACTGTCCTGTGCAAGAACATGTCAGCTTCGTGCTTTCACAGACTCAAGCTTGAAATTAAACCAAAATGTTGAAATAACCTCACAACAAATCAAAAAATCCCTGAGGCTCCCAAGCAAAATCTGCTGTTCTGACCTTATTTTCAACTCCAGAGTCAACAACGCAATGAGGTGCAACTTCTGCTGCAGAAGCTGTGACAAGCTGTGGCTGCCATCCCAGCAATAAATTCAATTACAGTCACAGCCAAAAATATCAGCACCCCTGAATTTCTGTCAGATAACACACCGCTCCTCCCAGAAAACTGATGCAATCACAAATTCTCTGGTATTCTCATGTTTATTTCTTTACATGGGCAGGACATTTTAAAACAGTGTAAAGCGCAGCATAAGTAAATTCCGATGCCCTGGGAGCTGCTACAAAGATATATTGTCTGGTTGACACCAATTTTCTTACAAAATACTGAAATTATTATTAATGTTACTTAAAGCTACACTATGTAACTTAAGGTAGCGCTAGCAAGTCGACCCGCTCTGCTCCGCCCAGCGCTCCCTCTCCCTGCTCCGCTCGACGACGACATCGAAACTGACAGCATACACAAACATTTTTGTTATTTTATAATGAATTGTTACATTGTAATAAAATATGGAAGTTTTTCTTTCTCTCTCCCTTTTTTAACAAACCTCCAACTAAAAAAGAAGCGCAATATTTGTTCTTCCCCAAATATAAACATGAAATAAAAATAGATGAACGTCTCTTATTATTGAGCACACGGTACTTTTTGAAGTGTGTGTACTTTGTATTGGCTGTGTTTTACCACTGGCTGGTTACACTGTGCATATACATGCATTTGATGTGCAGCCAGTGATTCCCTCACTGTGTACTACTGGTCGGAGATTTGGACGTCGTTTCCCTTCTCCAAGTTGTTTTTGTAGCTCCTCTGTGTGCTGTTTGGACACCAGGGGCTCCCGGTGTGCAAGTGAACATGTGACCGGTACAGACACAAGCGTGAGCCTCGCTCACGGTGCACGCGAGATGCTACATGCTGTGCTTCTAGTCTGAGCCACTAAGAGCGAGACATGAACTGTTGTGCGTCTAAATCTGATGGGCACAGAATCAGAAATCTCACCGGTCGAAGCCGATCACGCCAAAAACCATGCGTTTCTGATCTCCACCAATCGATCGCTGTTTCTCTGGAAGCTAATATCTCAGCACTGCTGCCAGTGCTGTTAAATGAGTCTGGGTCACAGGAGGCACCTCTCCACATTCAGACAAGCTTTGGAGCAGATTTCTACAACAATAATAACTGAGAAATGTTACATATTGCTGCTTTAATTTTACTTCTTGCTCTTCAGCGCCGGATGACAGCCTGTCCCAAAAATCTGTTAATGACAAATAAAATCCAAGTTACACTGGTGTCTTACCAGTGAGCCATGAGCCATGAACCTTGGGAAGTCCAGCTCCTTGACACATCAAGTTTTAGCTACAAACTTCCCACCTGCTACAGAACAAAATGTGCTACAATTTTAATTACTTAATCCACGTTGAACTCGTTAGTGGACGATACAGGGTGGTGCACCTTGGACAGAAACTTCATATGTAAAAACAAAAACAAATCAATGAATCGTGACTGGCAGGTTGGCTTTGGATGCATAAACAGGTATTGACCGCCAGCTGTCAAAGTGGTTCATATACATAAAGTCCAGCGTACAACGTACGGCTTGGTCCGCCGTCTGTTCACTGCTCTGCCTTCCTGCACCGCGCTCTGGCCATCTGGATGTAATGTGAGAGACTGTACGTTGTCTGTATGTTTCCGTAGCACAAGCTGTAGCATATTTTGTACTTGGCAAAGGAAGTGAATGTGTTTCTGATAAGGAGCCAGTGCCAGCTCATTACTGTGATTATGTTGAGTTTTGAATCAGAAAGGTTGAGCTCTGAACACGGCTGATGAAAACATTCTTTAGAGGCCTATAGCAACAACACAGGCCTTTCAGCACCATCGATCCCCTCCAACACTCCGATGACACACATATTTGATGCAGGTTGTCAGAGAAATGACTGCATGGTTCCTATGACAGCAGACCGGAGAGCGATAGAGGATCTAAAACCGGCTGCTGCCGTTTCTGATGCTCTCAATGTATTTAGAAACAGAGAACAAACGCGTTGTGGAGGGCTAGCGTGCCAGGTCAAGCCAAAGTGGAACGAGTGACATCTGTGTATGAGTCTATTTGTAAATCCTCATGTGGCGGTTTTGAGTGCAAACCCATGTCACAGTGATGTATGGCTGCTGTGTGAGAGACGAGGAGCAGGTGCTGCTGTTTTTTTCTGCAGCAACAACAAGTACGACTGCCTCGTGTCGTGAGACCAATGCAGATGTGCGAACAGCAGACTCCGCTTCTCACACAGGTATGAGGAATCATCTCAGTGAATCTCACACACACACAAACTGGCACGCATGGCCAGCCCAACAGCCTCATCACTAGTTGGTTTGGTGGGGAAGGGGCTATCAGGGCTGTTGCCATGGAAACTGGCTCTCTGTGCCAAAGCTGCGGGGAGGCAGATATAAACACACGGTCACCATGGTAACCCTTTCATTGCCACTGGCTCCCAACTGTCTATCCATTTAACTGTCTGTCTGCCTGTCTGTCTGTCTGATGGACGGATCGATTTCCTCTTTGTGTCTGATAGCTTCACCTGCTTATATCCAGATATCCGTCTACCTGTCCATCTGTAGGATCACTAGAGGACAGGACAATCTCATGCAGCAACATCAACCATATCTGAGCTAAATAAGGTCATTCCTTTAATTCGGTTTGATTGGCCAGGTGACATTAACACCTGACAAAGGCCTGACAAAGCCTGTGAGTGAAAGACTAAATGTTTTACAGTTACAAAAAAAAGGTTATTGAACTTTTATAAGTGCAAGAAAATATTGACATTGACATGATTCCTAAGATATCACACAGTCTTTAATATTTGGAAACAAAGTTAGACCACAGACACTTTGAAGGTCTACAGGTGTTTTGATTCACCTGACAATTATTACACTTAGCCAGTTTAGGCTACCACCAAAAAAGACCACAACAACCTCTCAGAGCTAAAGTTGAAGTCTTCGAGGTTTGTCTGACCAGCAGTGTGAATCAAAGGTACTCAACACACCATCACAGACGACCAAGAAATCCAGTAAACAGTCACAGCTGAGCAGCTGGAACCAGTGAAAACAGTCAATTAATTTTATGTTGATCGATTAATTGAATAGTTGACCATTATTTCAGCTGTACAAGATAATATCGTCACGAGACAATGGTTTTTCATTTTGTCCGTCCATATGCTGTGGGTGTTACCAGTGATGACAAAAAGCCATCATGTACAAGGAAGTCATACAGCTGACAAGGTCCTCATCGATTTAAATTACAAACTGGGTGGGTTGACTATGACTGGCCTTATTTATTGGTCACAGTTCAGAGGTAATCATACATTTACTGTTACTCAAAATGTACTGCTGATAGAGCGTGCTGGTAGCTGCTACAGCACATGCCACAAAACTGCAACGTCCACAGCTGGGGGACCTGTTACGTGTGATACCCTCTCTCTCCATCTCCATGTCTCCTGTCTGCATCTACGCAACTGACCGTTAAATAAAGGCAAAAATACCAAAAAAATAAAGTACTGAAGCTTTGACAGGTATGTATACTGGGCTCATGTGACCTGATTTCCTAAAGGCCTTCTAAGCAGGACTAACCAGAAGATATCAATTATTTAGAGTAACATCATTTGCTTAAGATTAATTTTGCTGTCATCAGCAGTGTTTTCGGTTTAAATAAGGAAAAAAATGAAGTGCAATCACTGAAAACGGTGTGCGCAGTGTGTGAAATGATAAAAGACATGGGTCTAACTAGGCCACTCGCACCAGTAACACACCAAGTAGGCCACACTTGCAAGACGCCACGAACTTCATGACACAAAACAACAGGGCAAACTGCCATCCTGTCAACTCTACACAAGTAGTAAAATCAAAATGAAAACTGAAATCAGTGATGTGTAAACCATGGTGTGATGTTGCCGTTCCCTTTCACAACACTTAAAGACATTTAGGGACTGAGGACACCAAGTGATTCAGTGTCAGGTGTCATTTTGTCCTTTTCTTTCTGCAAACAAGTCTTAAGGTGCACAACAGTCCTGGGTTTTCGTTGATACAATTTGTGTTTTAAATCTGCCACACATTCTATGCAGGTCAGGACTGCACGCAAGCTGGTCAAGCACTCGGCCCCTTTCCCTCCACAGCCAGGCCTTGGTCATGTGGCAGTATGAAGCTTTACATTGTCTTGTTCAAATATGCATGGGCGTCCCTGGAAAAGATGTTGTCCTGAAGGCAGCAGATGTTGCTCCAACATCTCTCTGTATTGTTCAGCATTAATGGAGCCATCAGAGAAGTGTAAGTGACCTTTGTCCAGGGCACCGACACAATCCCAGACCATGACAGACCCTGGACTTTGGACTTGGTGCTGCTAACAGTCTGGATGGTCCTTTTCCTCTTTGGTCCAGAGGACACGGCATCCATTCCGTCCAAAAAAAAAAAAAAAGACCTGAAATCCTGATTCCTCTGACCACAGTGCACGTTTCCACTGTGTGATGGTCCATCCCAGATGCCTCTGAGCCCAGAGCAGTCAACTTCTGGACACTTTTGACACAGGGCTTCCTTTTGGCACAGCACAGTTTTAAGCAGCATTTATGGATGTAACTACGTATTGTAGTGCCTGACACAGATGAGCCACAGTAATCCTGAGCCCACATGTTTATATTGCTTATAGAAGTGTGGCAATTCTCAATGCAGCACTGTCTGAGGGGTCGGAGAGCTCGGTCTTCCAGCTTAGGCTTGCCCCTCTGCCTTTACACACTGAAATCCCTCCACATTCCTTGAATCTTTTAATGATGTTCTGCACCGTAGAGGGTGACACATCCAAATCCCTCCCATCTTTCTTGGAGGAATGTTGTTTTTATACATTTCAATCATTTTTGCACACATACAGAATGTTGACAATCTGGTGGCCCTCATCACATCTTTGTTCTTCAAGGGCTCGGCCGTTCCTGGATGCCACTGTTGTACCAAATCATGATGCAGTCACCTGTTGACATCACCCGTTTCAAATGGAATCATCATTTCATTGTTTTACCTCATTACTGGCCCTGAAATGCAACTTTTGTTGTAATGTGTTGCAGCATCAGGATTGAAGTGAGTGTTTATTTTGAATAAAGAATAAAACTGATGAGGTATCACATCAAATAATGTGCTGCTGTGTTGTTTTCAATACAGGACACAGAGGATTTCAGTTTTGATTTTGATTTTACACACCATCCCAACCTTTTCTGATTTGTATTGGTACATCACTAAACTGTCCCCACTGTAGCTCAGAGGGACAGGCGAAGGACCTGCACCTCCAGTCGGTCACAAACCCTATTATTTTAAATAATCAGCCAATGAATGTTTGCATTTTCTTTCTTGCAGCTCTAATGACCCCGATTCCCCACAGATCAATGGCATCTCCTCACACCCATCTTCAAACAGTTCACTCTCCAGTCCTGTGTGAACTCCCTCATAACAAAGAAATGCATTTGCTCTGAGGATCAACATACTGTACTATATAGAAGCTTATTAATGTGATTAACAGTGTTGTTTTCATATTCTGTATTCACCCTCTTACTCCATGCAGATGTGATCGCTCCATTTCACAGTCATACTCTCCAGGTTCTCTGCTCACCATAGAATTTCACACATCCAGCACTTTTTAACTGTGGCAGCAGACACAGCGAGACGAGGTGCCAGAATTGGTATTGGGAGAGAAAAGAAAGCCTTCCCTGGCAGATTTTAATACCTGAGGGTTTCATTTTGTGTGCTCCAGACACATTTCAGTCACTACCAAGGTTCAACACCTGGCCCTAACAATAAATATGTCCCTTAAACAAACTCAAGTACTGTAAGCTGAAACTTCACACTTTTAGTTTGAACCATGGACTATGAGCACTGACAATAACCGACACCGATTCATTTGATTCAATAAGTCAAGTAACAGCCATTAACCAGATGTTAAGAAGAAACCACATGGGTGGTGTAATGGTCCTCAGATAATGTCAGTGCCTGTGCAGGTCGAGACGTTTCTGACGTAGAGCGTCCTGCGAAACGCTGGATCCGTTCATTCAAGAGATAACGCAAGTTCTCATTTTAATCATTCAACAGTTTAAACTGAATATTTCCATTAAAGAAATAATTAATACAAACGTGTAAAATAATTTTTTTTAGGGTGGGGGCAAATCTATTTAGGTGGGTCACTCAAATAAAAATAATATTACTTGCTGTTTTGTGGAACAAGGCAGACAACCATCCCAACCTGCTACTAAACACATCTCAGCTCCTCAGTGAAAACACAGAAGAATGTTTTGTACTGTGAAATATAGGTGTTAAACCACAATGGGACTCCCCCAGCAAACTAAAGGTTAAATAAGAAGTAAATTAATAACATGATGTTAAAACTGTGCCTACACTAAGAAGAAACCGTGCACAGAGTCTCCGAGCAACTAAAACAACCTGAGAGTTAATCCCACTCGGCCGCTCTTTGCACTTAACCCTCTACCTTACTGCAACTAAATACAACTAATTTAGGAGCAAGTGCACTGACCTTTATGCAGGTATCGTGCGCAGCTCAGACAACCCACACATCCTCAACAAGTTTGAACCTCAGTGCTGAAACCTCTGCTTATATGTCAGTTCACCTAAGATGATTCACCGACAAAGATGTTAAAATGTTTTTAATTCATTTAAAAACAACAACAACAAAACAAAACACTCTTTTCTCACCTCACTCCATGTTCACTTCCTTTGCCTCCTCGTACAGAAAAACAACTGGGCAGACAGATACAGGTAACCTAGAAGCTAAAATTAGCTGCTAAGCTAACTGGTGCTCAGTAATGACCTGAGCCTCTGCCATCCATCTCCACAACAACAGAGCAACTGGAGCCCCCCCACCCAAACACACACACACAACATCACGTCATGGTTGAATGTACTTACATGACTGACTACACAGGCACGCACACACAGTTTCTCCCTCACTCCCACGCTGACTCTGAACGGTGCTTACATGACTGAGTGCATACACGTACATGACAGACAACAGCCCCTCTTAAACACATACACACACACACACACTTCACAGCTCAGCGTGCTCACACTGATGACTATATGCATTTAAAAAAAACACACACAAACACAAGTCTCTCCTTCATGCAAACAAACTGACACACTGTCTTCACACAAACAAACGGTCTCTGAGACACACACATACACACACAACCTCTAGTGACGTGCTGCAGTGGAGCAGGCGCTGGCAGCCCAGTAAAGCCGGCAGAACACAGCTGAGGCTGCTTGCCTATGAATCAATAACACTGCCTCACAAACAAGCAACACGCAGACCCACGGTGTCTGAGTCTCCGTCACAAATATAGACCATGAGCACTGCAGTCTCATCAATGCGGACGCTTCCCTTCACAGCTACAACAGCAGCGCTTAACACTGGGCTAACACCCTCCTCACCACTGTTTGTGGCCATACCACAGGGAACACACCGTGGTCCCAGCCCGGGTTTCTACAGCTGCAACAACGCCTGGCGGTTGGAAGAAAGGACGATTTTAGAGCACAAAGTGAGGCAGCACTGACACGAGAACAGCAGGACTGTCTGCCATGTTGAATATCCAGTGTCATATCAACACAGCAGTGACACTGAACTGCACATAGAGGAATACTGGTCCTGGTCACTAAACCTGAGGTCTTGGCCAATAAAAACTATTCTGACCCCAGTGCTCTTTATTTGTACTTTATATGTTTCAATTAAAACCCCATTTACTTCACTGACTGGAATGATTCCTCAGCAATATTTATTTTCAAATGATTGTCAAATAGTTCCCAGCAAATACCAAATAGCATTTTAGCTTGAAATGCCCATCCCCACTTTGTAATGTCACATACTGTACACACAAGTACCTTGGAGTCCACCTCAACCACAAACTGGACTGGGGCAAGAATACTCTGTACCAGAAGGCTCAGAGCTGAGTGTACTCAGTCATTTAACATCTGTAGCACACTGCAGATGTTCTGCCATGCTGTGGTGGCCACTAGCCAGTGTCCTGTTTTATGCAGTGGGGTTTTGGGGCAGTAGGCTGAGAGCAACTGGTGCCAACTCATAAATCAAGTGCACCAGTTCCATCCTGAGTGTGCAGTCTGGTGGAGGGGAGAAAACGCTGCACAGACTCTTGGACTCCTGAGTATTACAGACAGTGGTAGCCATCCCTTCACAGAGCGGTTGAGGAGACCCTTTCTACCTTTTTTGTGTATACAATGTAAACATAAGCATGTTGGCACAATCATTTCCTTCAGGATGAATAAAGCGGTATCTGGTTTTATACAAACAGTATGACTGAAACGGGCTGACCCATAAACTGAAGTAGATGATCATTTAATTACAAATCTTTTTTTTTTTTCAGATTCACTGATGAACTCTTCAGTCTGAGTTTTACAGAGCCCAAGGTGACATGTTCTAATTGTTTTGCCTGAAACAGTCCAAAACGCAAAGACGATCCACATACAAAAATGGAAGAAGGCGGCAAATTTTCACAACAGAGAAGGTGGAAACACTAAATGCTGTGTGTCATTTTTAACGTATTTTTACTCGACAAGTGACGTTTAATGCGAACTGGCCGACGTGCCGGGGCTTTGGACCACTGACTGTGATGGCACCATCTTGGTCCTTCCCTCCCAGTTCCTGTCTGTCCCTACTGTCTACTCTCCAATAAAGTTTCAATCAGTGGCCAAAAACTGTTATTTGATTGATGTATATTAACCATTTAAACGCTAATCTAAGGACTCATTTACTTTAAAACACTTGAAACTAGTTCACTGTTTTTACAAACTGCTTTTTGTCCTTTTTTCCTCTCCTGTTGCAGTCCAGCGTTTCCTATGATTTAGCTTGATGACCTTTCACTGTTCTTTTATCACCTCGTAAAGCAATATACAACCTTGTTTTACAAAGTTACCATCACACTGATCAATTCTAACATAAATCTCATGGACTGCTCCGAGGAAGGCTACTTGCACAGTGAGGTGAACGATTAGGGAGCTGAAAAGAGTTTTGTTAATATTTAATCAGGAGTTAATCTTTATGTTTTTAATGTGGTTTTCAAAACAGCGGGAGCCTGAGATAAAGATATTCATGTGATACAAGCCTTGCACCTTGGACAAAAAGCACTGAGGTTAATACAGATACTAATAAGATACTGCGGCAGAAGCCCTCTCTTATGTGTTCATCTACTCATTCATGTATGATTTCTGAGAGCAAAGCTACATTCTTATTCCTGACCGAGGGGAAAAAGATGGAATGCTGGGAAGAGGAGGGAGACAGAGCGCAGACGGATGTTTCAGCTGTTTGGGTAGAAGGTCGATCAAAGTGACTGAATCCAAGCCTCAGACAGAAAACTCTTCTCTTTTCCCCGCTTTTCCTTGAAGTGCAAAAACCCTAGTTTCACACTGCACTTGCTGATCCACGGAGTGTGGAGGGAAAAATAATCACGTCAGTGTTCATCCATCACACTGTGGCACTAATTCTGCCGAGATGCGGATACATCTGGGCATTTATGTTTAATAAGTCCTGAGACAAACAGCCAATTATTCAAAATCTTATATATTTTGATAATTGAGTGAATGTTTTAGTTATCTGTCAAGAAAACCCACTTAACATTTGGAGGTTTCAGCTCAGGAAAAGTGAGCGTGTGCTGTACTTCTGCTTTGTTTCACCGTCAACTTTTGGACATGTGAAAGAGTCACTTCAGGTTCTTTGATTTGAGTGACTCCAACACGAATCTTAGTTTCTGAGCCTGAGACTTTTAAAGAAATCTGTCTTTTATTCAAATTAGGAGCTGATATATTTTCTCTCCCTCAAAAGTTTTTGAGTAACAAAAAAAAAGATTCAGATGTGTATATAATGTATAATTTACAGCCAATACTCAGCACTATTTCCAAAATACACTGATACCCTCAAAGCTGCGCAGCATGTTTTTGTCACCTTTTGCAGCTGAAGCCCTAAGAGCATCTCCAAACCTGACAGAAGCAGAAGTCAAGCACTTTTCAACTGGTTTCAAGGAGACAAGGACGGAGCAGTGGAGGGTTTTGACTGTCCAGGAGTGTCTGCCAACAGTTAAACTTTGAGATTAAAATAATAAATCAGACACCATCTCTCTTGCTCCTCCCTAAGAACAAATGTTGGACCTCCCTCTTCTACAAAATGTGTGCTCCTGTCATTCTACATCTAGAAATCTAGCACCACATCAATGTGTTGTTTATGCCAGGAGAGGATGTTCACATCATCACCATCTTGTCTTTAGTGTTGTTGTTCCTCCAGCCTTCTCTAAACAACTCCAGACAGACATCACCCTGACATTATCACGGTGTTGTTCCAAGACGTAGTGGCCTGATGAGCAGATAACGTGCTAGCCACTTGAAAAGAAGCTGAGACACCAGACAGGCCTTCACTGCATCTCATCAACTCTCCTCTCCTAACATGCTAATACAAACTGTAAACCACACTGCACACTCCTGAACCACAGGCTCAGTTATTTAAGGATGGCAGTCACTGTGCCTCTTTTGCTGAGTCTGCACCGATTCTGTCCGTGATGCGCTTTCTTATAACTCAAAACATTGTGTCTTGATGTGGCACCGTAGGGCTATAACTGTTTAAACCAAACTGTTCCCTGCTGGGATAATAAAGCTCCTGTTACTCTGGAAGTTATCAATTTGCCAGCCCTATAGTGAAGTGTAGGCTCATATCAACTCACTTCACTTGACATTATTGATTAAGGAGCTCATCCTTTTCAAGCTTCTACAAATAATTATACAGAAGTCAAACAAACACTAATTGAAATGCAGCCAACACTAAAGCTAACTACTAAAACTTGTCTGCGTCTAAATTAAGAGGAGTGGATAACCTTGATTTGATTTCACTTTAACATCAGCATATAATTAAACCACTTTTAGCAAGGAGAATGTGATTTAAGCCCTGCTCAGGCTGACAGTAGCTCTATGTAAAAACAACTATTCATTTGGATGGAGCCGGTTTGTCGGCACGGCAACGGTGACAACACTGTCTCATTCAGCAAAACAGCTGGTGAAAACTCAGGCAATCAAGTTGTTATAATTCTCCTTCTGGGCACAGTGAGCATCTATACAGAATTTTAAGGCAAATCATCCAAAGTTTGTTGAGATTTCAAAAAATAACTCTCAACCTCAAGGAAAAGTCCATACAGACAGAATGGATCATCAAAGTCTGCACAAAGGTTTATGCCAAACCATCCAATTCATAGCTAAATGCAACAAACATTTACCAACTGTTAGCTATAACTGAAAAATACATGAAATTTAACATCAAAACCACAACCATGAAAAGAGCTGGATTTAAAAAATCTGAGTTTCAACTAGTTTCATGTTTGGTTTTCTTTGTGCATGCTGTTCTCCCATAGTAAACACTGTTTATCTGTGTGTGTGTGTGTGTGCATCAGAGTGCAACACTGAAGTGTGAATGCATGAAAATCACAACTGAACCGTCTGCTATGTTATGCAAGGGCCCAGTGAATAAAAAAAATCATGTGCTCAGCTTGTACAAATGCACTGTGTTAAAGGATAAGGCCGGTTATTTTCTATATTAATAGTATTTTCAGCACCGTACAGAGACTAAAACCGACAATGAGCTGCCTCTGCTCATGGTTAATGTCTGACAGCTGCCAGTCCTGGTTTAGCGTGTTCATCTGTGCCATAGACCTCCACTGTTATACAAAAATGATTAAAAACACATCAGAGAAACACAGCGCTGCACTGGATGACATGTTTTTTCATTACAAAACCCAAAATCCAACCATGTTGCCCCAAAGGTTCTGTGTGGCCAAAATTTCCTGAAGTTAGCACAAGGCAGAGTCAAATGTGCAAGCAAAAGATCTACTGTGAGCTCGGTGCTTTGTTTACCCTCCACCAGCTACTCACGCGCCCGTCTGGGGCTTGCCAGTGAAGAAACTTGTCACCCGGTGCAGTGTTTCGCTGAGGTGTTTTTGATCATTTCTGAACAATGGAGGTTTATGACACAGATGAGCAAGCTGATCCAGGACTGACACACTGATGGACATTAGCCGTGAGTAGAGGCATGTCACTGTCGGTTTTAGTCTCTGTATGGAGAGTCCCGAAAATACTATTAATATAGAAAATGAGCAGCCTTGTCCTTTAAAGGAGAATCTGCATTAGAAAAGTGTGTCCGTCTGGAGCAGCCGTGTGGGTTTTACTCCCGTCTGCTACACAAACACACGAGGAAGGTTTGGGAAGACATTCATTTTCAACTTGGTTGTATTACTGCCTAACTTTTTTCCTCATGTCAGAATGTTCTAGAAGTCTTGACTCGTGTTGATAAAACCAGTTGGTGTCCATGTTTATTTCATGTAGCTGTTGATGAGCAGCCACCAGGAAATAGGATTCTTGATTAGAAGTGTTAAACTCATTTAGAGAAATCTGATTTAAAAAAAAAAATCCAATAATAAAATGGCAACAGCACCAAATAGTGATAACAAGTGACATATCATGTTCTGCTGCTGTGGCAGTGCTAGCTCGCTGTCGCTGCACTGTGGAGCTGAGAGACTGCTGTGTCACCTCGCATTAACAAAACTCTGACTCACTCTGCTCAGCTTGACTCGTTAATATTACAAACAGCAAGCAATCATCCAAATGCAGCAAGGAAGAATAAAATAAGTGGAACCATTCTACTACACCAAGTGTGAGCATTTTCAGGTGGAGACCTGTTGGATGGATGAGAGGAACAATGCTCCAGAGCAACACATGAATGAATTATATAGCCCGCAACTCAAGACTTTCTGTACTGTTACACACTTTGATGGCTGACATGTTGATACTATGGACACTTTGATGATGACAACATTTTATACCAAGTGGCACCAATTCAGACACATCATTCTGCATCATCACTGCCAGGTGTACTGGCACATAATTTGTTTGAGGACTTTCAGTCAGGTTTTAGAGTCCATCAAAGTACAGAAACTGCATTGGTGAAAGTCACCAACGATCTCCTCCTAGCCTGGGACAAAGGACTCGTCTCCATACTTGTCCTCTTAGATCTCACTGCTGCTTTTGACACCACTGATCACAGCATCTTGCTGCAGAGACTTGAACATGTTATTGGGATTAAAGGAACTGCGCTAAGTTGGTTCAAATCTTATTTATCAGAAAGATTTCAATTTGTTCATGTTAATGATGACCTTTAAGATTAGACTTAAGACGTTCCTTTTTGATAAAGCTTATAGTTAGGGCTGGATCAGGTGACCCTGAGCCTTCCCTTAGTTATGCTGCTATAGGCCTAAGCTGCTGGGGGGGCATGATGCTTTGAGTTTCTCTCCTCTCCATCTATATGCCACATTACACATCACTAACTTTGTGTCTCCTCTCTCCCGTAGTGTGTCCTCTCTCTCTCTCCCTGTACCTTTCTACAGGTTGCCCTGGCCCTGGAGCTCTACGTCTCTGACGAGCAGTCACCAGCCACATCAACCTGCCCAGTGTTTGATTGTTTGTTGTGTCTTGTTGCTTTTCTTCTTTTGTCTCTCCTCTATCCACTCACCCCAACCAGTCGAGGCAGAAGGCCGCCCACTAAGAGCCAGGGTCTGTCAGAGGTTTCTTCAGTTAAAGGGAGTTTTTCCTCCCTGCTGCTCAGGGGGGTTTGTTTTGGGTTTTTCCTCTATAATAATATTAATAGTACGCTCTAGACTTTACAAAGTGTCCTCAGTTGACTTTTGTTGTGATTTGGTGTTATACAAATAAAATTGAAATAATCTACAGGTCCATCAAAGACAAGACAGTGCAATGTGGGCAGAACATTTGCACACAGTTTGAACATTACATTTGTTTTATTGTGGGAATTTCTGAGTGCTGTCAAACAAAAAGGTGAGAAGTAAACAGACACGTCCAGACAGCTGAAAAGATGGGAAGTTGAATTTGGAAACAAACGCCTATCATCAGATTGTGCCGCTTAACGTTAGTGTTAGCTTTACTGACTGGCTCTATACCCACAGGTCAAACCATCAGCATCAAACCAGCACGTTGAGCACATGTCCTCACATTCATCTATACCCACACAACAGGCTCCTATGAGAACACGGCTTCTTTTGTATAAGAATGGAGACACCTCTAAGAAAATGTTCCTAACAGAAGGACTACAAATACGCAGTAGCAGAATATTTTAAAATATTTCAGAGTACAGAAAAGGCTCAACTTTTAGGGTGGAGTTCACATTGCTTTCACAGACACACACACACACAGGACAAACAGGTTGCGGATGGTAGTGCAGAGAATAAGGAGCAGAACATAATCCTGCGAGCTATCAAAGCAGGATGCTAGAGGCCATATCACAACTTGAACAATCACAATATTAATTTTCTAACCCATAAATGCTGGACAGGAAGTGCAGCAGCTCTCTCCATAGGTGCAATGTTGAACTTAACCTTAGGTGTGAGAGCCCTGTGTTACTCCAGTGCTCACAACAGACCTGACAGCATTTGTCTCATCGGTGTCCTATACTGCAGGCGCCTCCATTCAGTAACACCAACATACGACACAGTCACCCCGTGATACGGTTATACACTGATTGCTCTGATGATTGCTGCTAAAAAATCTGTTTTCTTTAGTATCAAAGTTGCTGTGTCCATGAAGGTTGTTATAAATGACCTACTTTTCTAATGTGCATGTGAGTGTGACTACAATACAAACCTGCTGCTTGTCCTTCTTGTGTATTTTCATCTTCTATCTCTTCACTGCATCTGGTAACAGAAAAGGACAATTCATATTACAACCAGAAATGCACGCTAAAAGAACAACACTGAAAACGTACTATGCCCCGCCCACCCAAGAACAATACAGCCATGCAAGCTGCGAGTTGTTCTGTAAATCTGAAATACAAAAAATTAAGGTGATTTAACGTAGTCCTACTTCGTACTTCTCAATAAATACCCACAAATAAACACTGAAAACACTAAAAGAAAGAATGCACAGTACATTTTCCAGATGCAAGCCACAATTTTCAATTAGAAATATTTTTCCACAACTTCCAACAATTCAGTTACACACATTCAGTCCTGGGACCATTCGAGAACATTCAGTGGTACAGCTACAGCACTAATGACACGTCAGTGCAGTACAGACAATACGTTTCACCGACTCCCCTCTCAACTACTGCCAATCAAGGTCACAGCTAAAAAAAGAAAATATGGCTCTAAAGGACAAAACTGGTGTCTGACCAGCCAAAGAGCAGGAATATGAGATTCAACAGTTTTATTTATTGTCCCGTTGTTTCAGTGTGGATGGAGAATATCTGAGACTGACAGCAACACCCCAGGGAGGTACAGAGATAGGAGCAAACCAAAAAGGGGTCTGGGGGAAAACAACTGAAGGGTGTCAGGGTTCTGCAAAGTTCTGAAAGCAGGTAGACACTGGCAGACTACACACACACAGCACTGCCATTCATAGCGCCTGTAGAAGACGATAAAAACATACCAGCGTTGGTGTAAAATCTACTGACATGTAGGCTGCACTTTCAAAGGTGCTGACAAGATCTAACTGACTTACTAAGAGGGTACAAATACTAATTTGTGTCTGGATGGTGTAACAGACAGGTAACACTAATAAATCACCAGCTCAAGGATGCAGCAAGTGTTTTTAACACGCTTTATGTTCAACAAACTCTCCAATGACACTGATGCTTTTCAGCAGGGCCTTTATTAACCTGGTATCTGCAGGGAAAATGAAAACAGAAGGTGTTCTAATAACTAACATCTCCCCATCACCACATTAGAGAAGCATCTGATAACCAGAGCTGCAAACCACAAAAACAAAGTTATACAGATCTCAGCAACCTGGAAACTTCCAACGCATGACACAATGCATGACAAGAACCAGTTCAAGACGCAGTGCTTAACTCAAAACAGAGCCCAAGTTCAGCTTGTGATTCAGCACTGAAACAGCAGATCTTCACTTATCTGCACTGACTGCACTTCAGAAATCCATCCATCCATTATTATCTATACAGCTTATTCCTGAATGGGGTTGCGGGGGGTTGAAGCCAATCCCAGCTCACACTGGGCGAGAGGTGGGGTCCACCATGGACAGGTCGCCTGTCTATCACAGGGCTGACATGTACAGTGCCTTGCGAAAGTATTCGGCCCCCTTGAACTTTGCGACCTTTTGCCACATTTCAGGCTTCAAACATAAAGATATAAAACTGTAATTTTTTGTGAAGAATCAACAACAAGTGGGACACAATCATGAAGTGGAACGAAATTTATTGGATATGTCAAACTTTTTTAACAAATAAAAAAACTGAAAAATTGGGCGTGCAAAATTATTCAACCCCCTTAAGTTAATACGTTGTAGCGCCACCTTTTGCTGCGATTACAGCTGTAAGTCACTTGGGGTATGTCTCTATCAGTTTTGCACATCGAGAGACTGAAATTTTTGCCCATGCCTCCTTGCAAAACAGCTCGAGCTCAGTGAGGTTGGATGGAGAGCGTTTGTGAACAGCAGTTTTCCACAGATTCTCGATTGGATTCAGGTCTGGACTTTGACTTGGCCATTCTAACACCTGGATATGTTTATTTGTGAACCATTCCATTGTAGATTTTGCTTTATGTTTTGGATCATTGTCTTGTTGGAAGACAAATCTCCGTCCCAGTCTCAGGTCTTTTGCAGACTCCATCAGGTTTCCTTCCAGAATGGTCCTGTATTTGGCTCCATCCATCTTCCCATCAAGTTTAACCATCTTCCCTGTCCCTGCTGAAGAAAAGCAGGCCCAAACAATGATGCTGCCACCACCATGTTTGACAGTGGGGATGGTGTGTTCAGGGTGATGAGCTGTGTTGCTTTTACGCCAAACATAACGTTTTGCATTGTTGCCAAAAAGTTCGATTTTGGTTTCATCTGACCAGAGCACCTTCTTCCACATGTTTGGTGCGTCTCCCAGGTGGCTTGTGGCAAACTTTAAACGACACTTTTTATGGATATCTTTAAGAAATGGCTTTCTTCTTGCCACTCTTCCATAAAGGCCAGATTTGTGCAGTATACGACTGATTGTTGTCCTATGGACAGAGTCTCCCACCTCAGCTGTAGATCTCTGCAGTTCATCCAGAGTGATCATGGGCCTCTTGGCTGCATCTCTGATCAGTCTTCTCCTTGTATGAGCTGAAAGTTTAGAGGGACGGCCAGGTCTTGGTAGATTTGCAGTGGTCTGATACTCCTTCCATTTCAATATTATCACTTGCACAGTGCTCCTTGGGATGTTTAAAGCTTGGGAAATCTTTTTGTATCCAAATCCGGCTTTAAACTTCTCCACAACAGTATCTCGGACCTGCCTGGTGTGTTCCTTGTTCTTCATGATGCTCTCTGCGCTTTAAACAGACCTCTGAGACTATCACAGTGCAGGTGCATTTATACGGAGACTTGATTACACACAGGTGGATTCTATTTATCATCATTAGTCATTTAGGTCAACATTGGATCATTCAGAGATCCTCACTGAACTTCTGGAGAGAGTTTGCTGCACTGAAAGTAAAGGGGCTGAATAATTTTGCACGCCCAATTATTCAGTTTTTTATTTGTTAAAAAAGTTTGAAATATCCAATAAATTTCGTTCCACTTCATGATTGTGTCCCACTTGTTGTTGATTCTTCACAAAAAAATACAGTTTTATATCTTTATGTTTGAGGCCTGAAATGTGGCAAAAGGTCGCAAAGTTCAAGGGGGCCGAATACTTTCGCAAGGCACTGTAGACAAACAACCATACACACACTCACACTCACTCCTACAGGCAAGTTAGAGTCACCAGTCAACCTAAGCTGAGTGTCTTTGGGCTGCAGGAGGAAGCTGGAGAGAACCTACGCAGACACAGGCAGAACATGCTGACTCCACACAGAAAGGCCCAGGGTGTGTGAGGCGACAACGCTAACCACTGTTCCACTGTGCCACTGCGCTTCAGGAGTCCAAGACAGGAATCTGATGATTAATCACTGGACATCCTTGATACCAACAGCTGGGATCGGTACAGGAGCAGATCTTTAGTGGTGCCACAGTAATTATTCTGCTGAAATACTTCTGGCTTTTTGTTTCCACACTGACAATCAAAAGGGACGGCTTGCGTTTCTTAACTTTAGACAAAGCTGCTGGGGTTGGTTTTCAAGCTATGACAAAGCAAAGAAACACTAAAAATGAATAACTTCAAAATAACCTGAACAGAATGTTTGCCAGGGAGGTGGACGGGATCAAATGTAACAGAATTCATTCAGCTCCATGTCTCTGTAACAGCATCACTGCAAGTCATTCAAAATCTACACAAGTATACACAGTGTGTGTCGTGTTCTCTCTTATCAAAATATATGGTTCTCTTTCCTGATGGAGATGAATGAGTTGCCATTACATGTGTCAACCAGCAGCCTCAGTCCACCTCAGTGATTATTTTCAGCTCTAAGGAAACACCATGCTGCAACAAACACCATTTTAACTATTGATGAAGCTGCAGATTATTTTCACAATTAATTGTTTGGTCTACAGAATGTCAGAAAATAATAAAGAACTACATTTCCTAAAGCCAAAATGGTTTATGCAGCCAACTGTCTGAAACAAAAGATGTCCAGTTTACTGATGACAAAGAAAATGAGTAAAGTCTGAGAAGCTGACACGACGCAATTATTATTTTTACCTGAAAAAATGTGTTTATCCAATAATCAGTTATAAGATAAATCAGTGAATCAACTACTAGGTCCAGCTCTGCTCACCTCTCTGTTCAAATGTTCTTCACTTTTATAGCTGGTGGTAAAGAAGACTTGAAACAAAAAAGATGAGGGTTCACATGAGGACAAGGTTCATCCAACCCAGGATGTTGACGTACTACGTCACACATGTACCTCACCCCTCTGGAGCACTAGGATACCCACGGCCGCTGACAAAGCTCCACAGTGTAGGACCTAAGGGTTTCCCGCAAGTACAAAGTATTATTGATGTACCATACAAGCCAACACAAAGCTTTAATGTCCAGTCTTTTCAAAATTCAATTCCAGCACTGTGTCAGAGTTCACACCTTACCCCAAACATAGTGAGGACAGGTCTGTCTGTCATTTACACGCCTTAATCCTTCCATTGTAAGCTTCTGTACACCAGGGACCAGAATTACAGCCTCACTGTATGTCCATCCACACTCATATGTGGTGGAGACTTTGAAGGCATTTAATAAAAGATCCATCCAACAACATAGCACTAACTGGCATGTGAACTATTAATTAAAAATCGATGTTGTATTGATTTTTAATTAATAGTTCACACGGCAGTTAGTGCTATGTTGTTGGATGTTACAGGACCTGTGACAAATGCAGATCCCTTTTTTTAACAGGAGATTTTATGCATATGGTGATGTTTTCCTTGTTTTTATAAAAAACAATCTATATCACCTTATTTACAGTACCGCAATATATCAACTCGTAATCCCTGTATCGTGATACGCGTCGTATCGCCAGATTCTTGCCAATGCACAGCCCTACTGACTAGCCATATGACAAACTGCAGGTTCCTACAGACATGAAAATAAATTTAAAACACATTGTGTCTTTTCATTCGCTCATTATTTTAACCTGATCATCTGCTTCAACACATTTCTCCTGGAAAGCTGAAGCAGAGTTCAAACAGGCGACATCTACAGCAGGTCACAGCTTCACTGTGCTTCATGGAAAGAGCAGGTAGTGCTCATATTTTGTACAGTCGGTACATGACATTCAGCTAATGGCCCTTGCAGTACTTAACACATGGTTGATAAAATGGCATCTGTGGTACGCCGCTCTGCAGCAGCAGTCACACTCGGGCACTCACCACCTGTCTCACTCAGGAATAACTGCAGCACCTGAACAGAAATTCAGACCAGACTCATGACTGTCACCTTTAATAGCGTAACACTTAATCCTTCCCGCAAAGTGTGTAGATTCTGTCAACAAAGTGATTTAATTGCAAGTGAGGAAGCCAGTCTCTCTGTGCTCATTTGTTTTCTATTACGCACATGTCTCAAGCACAAGGGGTGCAAATACCACAGAGGAGTGGGGCAGAAATACTTGAAAATGTTTTTGTCCTCAGTAGCAATTTAGGTACTTGTATAATGAATCTCTGCTTCATCACCAATTGGGATTGTAGTTCACAGGATTTCCCTTATCAATAAAAAAATATCCTATTTAATATCCTGACTGGTGTTAAACTTAAAGCCAGTTCATAATAGCTTGAACTCTTGCAAAGTAAACATTGGGCTTCCAGCAGGTTTGGTCTGAGAAATCTCAAACAGGAAGTGAGTTGGTACTTCTAACATCAGCATTTTATTTAAATTTTAAAAAACTGTTATTGGCATGACAGGTGATACAAAGGGCACCATTGAGACAACGGCAACTCGACTCAAATCCAAAGCTGAAGCCATCACATTCCCGCCCACGCTGCCGGACTGACAGGTGATCTGTGTGAAATGCAGTCCACAATCACTGCACAGCAATCAATCCATTAGAGCATGTACTAGGTATAAGCAAATTGATATTGGATTAGCATTTGTTGGATATGTGTAAAATTATGTGTGTTGACATATCAACTGCCTTTACATGCTTGAAAGAATAAATCAAATCAAATCAAATCAAATCAATGCACACCCACTGGCTGAAACAAGCTGATCCACCCGATCAGCTGGGGTATCTGGGCCCCTCCCGGGCCCGCCGAGGCCCACCACTACCAACACTGAGTAGGTTCTCGCCTCTGTCCGACACATCTCGTCGATGGGATGGGGTCAAAGTGAACCAGTGTGAAAACAGGACAACACAACATCATACCGTCAACATTCGTCTCCTGTTGCCATAGGGACACTAACTGACTTTGTGCAATTTGCCAGTGAATCTGTTTGTGCATGTTGTATAGCATATTTTTAAAATTAAGTGATTCTCAACCACAGATTTATTTCCTATTATCTGTGAGCTTGAGAGGCAACTGTTAAAACATATAGGCACAAACACTTCATTATATGAGCTTGTTGACACAAGTCACTGTTAATGGAATGGACAGCGCATGTGAAATGTTAACATGGGGTGCAGACAGCAATCTATATTTATTATAGTTTAATGACATAGCCCACCCTCCAGCTTCTGCAGATGTGACAACAGGTGAGCCAGCACAACAGCTCCTCCTCACCAACATTACAAGTAACTAACAGTGAGAGACGTGGCAGCAGATTTACTTTTACATCCCAGTGGCCTCACTATGATTATGGAAGACAAAAAAATATAAGAAAAGGGAAACAGCAAGGTAAAGAAGGTGTGGACTTCATGTACTCCTTGAAAACTCACAGAAAATAGCAGCAGTTACATTTAAGCAAGAAAAAAAACGGCATGTGGAAGCTTTTTTCAGGGTTTGTGCCGACTTGTCTCATCCCTGCACACCTGTCACCTCTGAATGTTGATGCAAGAGCATGCTGTTCTCAGAAATGAAGCAGCCGTCTGCTGCTCACTCATTTTGCAGCCTTATGTGGCAGAACTCACTCACACACGCTTCAGACACAGGAACTCATTTCTCCAGTGGCTAAACAGAAGCATTTCACCTGTGACACACACCTTTGAACACAGAGGTGATTTAGTGATGCATTTGTCATATGAAACATACAGTGATACCTCAAAATGTCTAGTGTAGTACAGAAATAATTGCAACCACTTCACCCTCTACTTTACGATTAGAGCTAAATTGATTAGCCCATTAATCAGTTAGTTACTCAATCTTTTAAAGTCATTTGATTGCGGCTTTTCAAATGTGAGGATTTTCTCCTGTTCTGTGTTTTATCACCTGAACATCTGAGTTGCTGGTTAAACAAAAATAAGCCTGCTGCAAACTTCTTCTTTGACTTCTTAGACTGTGACAGGCATTTCTCACTGTGATGATGATCTGATTGACCTGTTTATCCCCAGAATGTCAGACACTAGGAAAACATCCCACTGTGACTCTCCAGAGCCAAAGGTGGCGTCTCCACACGTCTCGTTGTGTCCAACCAGCAGATCCACAGAGACTCAGCTGATTCTCATGTCTGACAAAGAAAAGCATCAGCTCCTCACATTAAAGAAGGTGGAACCAGAACATGTCGGTGACTGTTGCTTCTAAATAGCTGAGGTTCATTTTCTACCAGTGAACTGACTCATGGCTGCAGCTCTAGGTCACTGAATGGCTTCATGAGGACGACAGTGGGTTGGACACAGTGGGTCGGACACAGTGAGGGGATCTTGTTTGGAAGGAGGAGGAGACCTGACCTTACTTTTGGAGACACGGCCCTGACGAGGTTCTGCTGGGCCACTGGGTGCCTTCATTTGTAACCCAGCTGTATTTAGATATAGTCGTTTTTGTTGTTTTTACACTGTAAATATACTATTTACATGATTTAGTGTCATAACCCAAAAAGGTGGGTGCTCCAGCAGACTCTACTCAGCAGCCACAGACAGAAAATGCTTCCTGGCCGTCTCAGTGATGACAACCGGGCTCTTTTCAGTGACCTTATTCCCTCCACTCAGCCACTTGTCCTTGCATAAAAAAGACCAGAAGAGCCGAACTGTTGCTGTGCCTGAGAATCATCAGGAGACGACTTACTGTTGAGGGATGAGGAAGAGCAGCCAGCTGTGCTAAATCAGAACCAAATTCAGCCATTTCCCCAAAACGGAACAGCTCTTCCTCGCTCCATCCCTGCTTCAGCTTTGCGCTGTTCCCGTGAGGCAACGAGCAAAGGAGCGGACAGTTTTTCAGAGACACCCTGACCTGGGTTACAACACAGCGAGACTCAGTTTTGTCAGATTAATTAGAGAAATCACTTATCTCCAGATCTCAACCTCTGCAGCATCTCCTGATGACACAGTTTCTCTTCTTCCCTCATGTCGAGTATCCGCCTGACCTATTCTGCTGCTTGACAACCATGAAATTGACATATTTTCACTTCTGTGTGCTATATTTAAGACCACAACTAAATCCTCCAGCTTTTTCTGTTCACTGAAGCACATCAGCAGCCTACAGTAAAACCACTGCCTCGCTTTTCAGAGCAACACTTGAAGTTTACAGTGAAGGTACACGTCTGTATACAGAACTATGACGTCGCACAGAGGGCAGCTGTAGTTAGCACCTCGCCACTTAACCTCCCTCACATCTAAAGGAATCAACTAATGACAATTTTAATTCCAGATGAATAATTCAGTCTCAAATTTTTTTGGCAAGTTATCTAAAATATTTCAGATTTCAGAGAATAGTGATGATTTAAAACAAAAATCATTTAGAGCAGGAAGGCTTTCTTTTTCTTAAAAATTAAATAACTTAATTAATTTTTTGAGAGCCATCACCCAATCAATTGATTTCCTAGCCAATGATCTGTTCACATTTCCTTCCATCCATCTATTATCTACACCGTTTATCCTGAAGAGGGCCGTGGGGGGGTGGGGACTGGAGCCAACATTTTTCATCTGAAATCTTAATTTAAAGTACATATAATTCACCTAACAAATCGCTGACTTGATGAAGCCTAATGACAGAAGATGTGTCCGACAGAACTCCATCCATCCATCCATCCATTTTCCTCCGCTTATCCGGGACCGGGTCACGGGGGCAGCAGTCTAAGCAAAGATGCCCAGACTTCCCTCTCTCCAGACACTTCCTCCAGCTCCTCCGGGGGCATGCCGAGGCGTTCCCAGGCCAGCCGAGAGACATAGTCCCTCCAGCGTGTCCTGGGTCTTCCCCGGGGCCTCCTCCCGGTGGGACATGCCCGGAACACCTCCCTAGGAAGGCGCCCAGGAGGCATCCGAAACAGATGCCCGAGCCACCTCAGCTGGCTCCTCTCGATGTGGAGGAGCAGCGGTTTTACTCTGAGCTCCTCCCGGGTGACCGAGCTCCTCACCCTATCTCTTAGAGAACTCCGTTCATTCGGGAGCCAACCTCCACTAGTGCTCTGCTTGTATTACAACAGAGCTATATCAGGCAGTTATGGAAAAGCTTTTCCAAAAACAGGTTTTACCATGTCACCATAATGTTTATAGTAGTGCCTGAACCACCTCACTTGTTTCTCCTGGTAGAAAACGTCAAACCTTGCACACTGGTTGACTGAAACAAGCTGTGTGTGAACATACAGTTCACCTGTCGCCGCTGACACCAAACCTCCGACTCTCTAATGAAAGGATGGCGCCTACTGTACAAGGGAAAGCATGATGAGCGTCACCACACACAAACCTGTTCTTATGTCTACACAGCATGTTCAATGTGTTGCTGAAAACTGCCATGTAAACACAGTTTGCAATTATTATTTGAACTTTGGCAGCTTCACTTGGGAACAACATATCACTAAGACAACGATCGCAGTGACTTTCAGAGAGCAGCTGTTTGATTTATGGTTGACACAAAAGTTTTACTGAATACAAAACCAGTGACATAGGCTTCCCTTACACCTGTAAAGCCCTGCCATGAGAGGAACATAGGTGTTTCATAGCATCATAACTCATTGACTATACACATGACCTCAATCCCAAATCCATACTTCATACTAGCTATAAACAGGTTTTGAGCACATACTGTGTTCACACAGAAAAGTGACTAAATAAAGCACAAAAGCCTTGATTTTTCCACTTGATTTTGTTGATATACACTATTCTCCTACAATGAAGCAGAGGGAGGAAATGAAGCAGCTAATCACAGCTGCAAAGGATTATGACTGTGTAATGTTGCGTCTTTAAAAGGCAAATGCTGCTATTTTTCTCTAAAATGTCAAACATTTCTTTGGTGGGCAACTGTCGCCTCCTTTACAATGTGCACACTGCTTCTGCGGTGTAAAGAGCCCTGTATGTTGATGTCCATATCATCTGTGACCATGTTGATAGTGAAACAGGTGGTGCTCATTTCACTGCAGCACATGCACAGTCTCACCCTTTGGAGTTCATCAACAAACGCTTATCTGTAATAAATGAAGCGGATACACACTGAGCAGCCACTTTATTAGAAACACCTATAGAATCTAATGCAATCCAATACAACAGAGCAGCCATAAATTCTACCTTTATAAAGACAATGTTCAGTTGGACTGGACTTCATCCGAATGTTGTGTCCACACAGTGTAAATATCAGACAGATTAGAAAGACCACTATCAATGACCTGAACACCTCTCTGACACCAACTACATAAAGTGAACATTGTAGTCTTTATAAATGTAGAATTTGTTCCAGATCTGTTTTACAGTACTGCTTTAATAGGTGTACCTAATAAAGTGGCCAGGAAGTGCTGTCCTGATTTACTGTCAAACACTACACTGATTCAAAGGGTGTGAGCAAAGTTATTCCACTTCTAATGCAGAAGTCCTGAAACACTTGAGGTAGAATAAACGCAAACACCTCAGAGCTTCTGCTTCTCAACAACAGGTGGATTCTTTGAAAGCCTCCTCTGTGAGATGCCGAGTGGCTCCTGAAATTACTATTTCATCTTTAATGAAGTGACGTTATTGTATTATAACAAAAATAAGTAGTCTGCACCCCTTAATTATCATGTTGGCTTTTAGAAACACAGAGAAAGTTGTCTTTGAGCTCTAAAGGGATTATTAACTGTCAAACAGAAACAGAATGAACAAGCACTGCTACAAAAAAACACACTTATTGTTACTAAACAGTTTATCGGCAGAGTAAAGGTGTGCTCTAACAGAAAGGCCACATGTCCAAAACCAGCTGGTCTCCAACTCTGTGCTGGCTCTCTGATCTCACTGTTTTCTCTACAAACAGCAGCTGGAAACATCTGCTGTCATGGATTTATCCTGCCTCAGTGTGAACACAGCACTGCAGATGATTCTGTTACTCACATTTGCCTCGTGTAATAAAGTAGAACTAACTGTGTGCGTAAATGCTCTTGCCTCCTCGCCCATGCAACTTCTTCTAGTGACATAGTCAAAGTGCAGCAGCGGTTCTGCAAGGAGGCAGCAAAAAGTTTAGGCTAATACAATGGGTGATAAAGTAGGCAGAGAGGCATGTTCAGATTAACAGCCCATAGTAGGCTGCATATGTTTTGGCTGTGGGAGGAAAGAACATCCAAACACAACAAGACCAAAGCAAAGACAGAGCTTCACCCTGCGAGGTGTAAAACCGCTGGGCCACCAGGCTTCCTTGTATGACACCAGTGTCATCCTGAAACCACCCACGCAGAACGAGACTCGAACCAGCAACCCAGAGAAAAGCACTACTACCAGACCAGACAGAGAACAAGAAATGAAACACAGTTCCAGTCCAAACTGTACATTTGCTACCAAATACAGAAACTGTGGACAGGAATTCTCCAAGTTTCACTAAATTAAGTTTAGGACACCAGATATAATGGTGTCTCATTCCAATTATAATATATTCCAATAATTATTTATATTTACGCCATAGTTTTGTCAGCATCTCCCAGCAGTACATAACAATAGAAAGTCACTTTAGGCTTTTCCTGTTTAGGGGTCGTCACACTGTCGACTGGCATGTTGACATTTGACACGTGTTTTACGCCGGATGCCCTTCCTGACGCAACCCTGACTCGAACCCGGGGCGCAGCGGCGACAGCGCAATAATTAACAATTATATAATTACAAAATTATATAATCAATCATTATTCAGGACCTGGTTAAGCAGCAGAAAATGGATGAACGCTGGTTGGATGGATTCATAACAAAATAACATATGGAGTTTACAGGTTAGAGGTCTGGAACTGTAGTATTGGGCAGTTTTGAAGCAGTTTGTGCTGAAATCAGATACAAAAACAGCCCAGCACCATCCTGACAGGCAGGGACCAAACGTCCTCTTGTCATGCTGGCTGCAAATTCCTGACACTAAAATCTGGATATAACGGGAAAACCTATTCAGCTTTAAGGGATTTCACTCACGTGTTACACAGGTATCACTAAAGTCAGAGTGCTGTATAATGGGTTTGCTACTGGCACCCTTTGTCTGTTGCCCAAGGGTGTTACACCTGGCCAGGTAAAAGCGTGTGGATGGACGGACAGCACAATCACTTCATGATTCAGTGTAGCTTATCTTGTATGACTCATATGCCTGCGCACACACACCTGGCTGCTATACCTACAAATCTTTCAAAAAGCTAACAGGCTAACAACCTAGCTTACACCTCTTTGAGGTTTTGGCTATAATGAACGCTAGCAGACGCAGGGGCTAACACGCTGCTAGCTTGAATGTTGCAAGCCGCGGGATTGCCACAAGTTGGGAGAGCTAGCTAGGAGGAAAATAGAAGTTCCCGGCGAGCAAAACGGCGACTTGGGATGAAAAGCACAAAACACACGCCGGCAGGGAAAATGAGACATTATGCCCTGTTTCATGTTAGCATCCGCAGCTAACGAGCTAGCTTTCTCCGCTAGCTGTGTAATGTCACTGCATCGCTGTTGTAAATACATTATAACAGCCCTCTCCTTACACGTGTGGACAGCCTCTAAAACTCCTTCTCGGGCACATCTCTCCACCGAAAAACCCTCCACGGCGGACTGCTCACCTGCTCCGGACACCGGACACACGCTCTCACCGGCGAGACATCACCCCGGTTAGCCCGAAAAACACTGGCGCTTTTTATTTCCAAGGACACAAAATCGCCATGACAGTTTAGAAAAATGCATAAAAATTAGCAGGCGGGGGAGGGAGGGGAGAGAGGCCAGAGAGATGGGGAGGGGAGGGGAGAGGAGAGGAGAGGAGAGGGAGGGAGGAGAGGGGAGGAAGGGAGGGAGGGAGGGAGGAGGAGCGGAGCGCAGCGCAGCAGGGCAATATCCAGTTAATCCACATAAAGCTAGCAGCTTCGTGGAGTTCATTCAGTCTGGATGCGGGAGTCCTGCACTGCTTTTCCGCTACAGTCCAGTCCACACACCTCTGTTTCCTTCACGCATCCACAACGACAGACCGCATCTAAAAGTTAAAGGGCGCTTCTTACCTAAAATGGCCACTGCAGCAGCCAAAACACAAACAGCTTTTTATTTGGTGGAAGTTTAGCAG